>NW_007731589.1:45230-50573 GCF_000696425.1 Galeopterus variegatus
GGGGGGGGCACCCAATCTACAGCAACCTCCCAATAAAAGGTGAGCGAGAAAAGAAAGAGTTTGGGGGAAAGAATGCCCTATTTTGATACATATAAGTGCATAATATTAAGCAATTTTACTAACTTCACAGAGATTCAGATTCAATTTCTTCATTAGGAGACTTATCTCACAACATTGCTATGTTAGGACTATTTTTGTTCCACGTAGTGAAACCCCAATATTAAGGAAAGACAAAGGATCTAGTTGGCTCATAAGCAGAAAGCCAGGGTTAGGGCTTGTTTCAGGCAGGGCTGGATCCTGTGCTCAGATGAGGAAGCATATCTCTCTCTCTCTCTCTCTCTCTCTCTCTCTGTCTCTCTCTCCTCTGCTTTCCTCCATGTGGCTTCATCTCAGCAAGGCTCCCTCCATGTGACGGCTCTCAGCAGCTCCAGGCTGACACTCTTCCCCTTTCACATCCTCAAAGGATACAAAGCATCTTTTCCCCAGTAGTTTAAACTAAAATCCCAAGATTATGTACTTGTCCCAGGTCCAGGAAACTTGGGTTTGATTGGCCAGGCCTGTGTCGTTTGCCCAATCCTGGAACTGGTTGGGGGCAAGGGAGGTCGGTCCTGTCTGAACCACAGGGACTGAGTGTTCTTACCAGAAGAAAGGGGAACGGATGTGAAACAAGCAAATTGGCAGTGGTCCTCTACCCTGACGGTGGTTTTTTCTGGATTTTTCTCATTTCCTCTCTCTCTGTATTTTATCATTTGCTAAGTCCTTTAAGTTCTTGCTTAGCGTTGTTGCTTGCCACTGCCCCTCGTCTCCATCCCTCTTCCTTGCGGTGGCCTCTCACGTCTGCTCCTGGACTATGTTGGAACACCATCCCACTGACCTCCTCCTGCTCTCTCAGAGCACCTCAACCTGAATCTGGCTCTGGACAGACATTTTCCAATGTCTTCACATACTTTCCAATGTCCCCTTGGCTACAGAGGCCATGTGGGTGGTTTATGCTGGAAAAAGCTGGCTGCAGATGGTGTAGAGCTAGCTAGCTGGGATGCAGTGGAGACGCATGGTAGCATAGCGCTGGGCACCATGGGTCCCAGTGCAGCCCTGGAGACCAGAGCATCTGTGCGCTGAGGGAGACCAGATGGCCAGAGTGCACCACAGCCTCTCATCCTCCACGTCCAAGGCGGTTCAACCTCTACCTCCTCCACAGGAGGAGCGATTGCTTTCCATGCTTCGATCTACATGGAAAATGCCTGGCTAACCCTGCCGACCAGTTCTGCAAGGGTATTCATAGTGAAGCCAGATGGAGTTTGATTTTGTGCAGGCTCATTTATTTGTTTCATATTTTATTTATTTTAACTCATTTTAAAAAAAGTTTTTATCATGGAATGTTTCAAATATTTATACAAGCAGACAGGATTGTTGAATGAGTTCCATGTACCCATCACCCAGCTTCAACATTTATCAGCTCGTGGCTAGTCTTATTTCATCTCCATGAGGGGCTCGTGTCAGAGGAGAGGGGAGTGTTATGAGACAGGCGGATACTCCCCAAAAGTTGTGGCAGTCAGCATTCTTAATTGCAAATGGAAGCCTCACTAGCTTAAGTGGAAAAGGCATTTATTACAGAATTGTAGGCATCCCACAAATCACACTTGAAGGTTACCATCAGGGAGTGATACGCAATGTACACTGCAGGACTACTCAGTGTCCACTGCCAATGCAGGTGACCCCCATGGTGCTGGACACCAGGAACCAGAGCTCTGACACTGGTGCCATCCCAAAGCCAATTCCTCTGCTGCCACAATTTCCAAACGATCAGATCCACATAATCCACCTTCCCCACATCATTCTTTTTCCAAATCTTTTCAATAGGGTGCATCTAATTGAGGGGACCTCAGCCTCATGACTGGAGTGTGGTTGTGAGGTAGGCTGGGAAAGTGAGGTCTTCCTTCTTGTAATACCCTGGAGAGACAGCATTTGTAGTACAGGAAACTCCCCTGAATGCAAGAGTTGTTTATAAGGTGCTGGGAAGCCACAGATGTGACCAACACCCACTAGGGATGTCTCAGACAGTGGTAAGACTGAGAGGTAAGTGTTAGGGGTTCAAACAGGGCCGCCAATGCAGCATGCAGTGTTGGGGAGAAACACATTTCTGAAGGGCTTTCCAATTTGTGACAACCCACTAGGGATGTCTCAGACAGTGGTGAGACTGAGAGGTAAGTGTTAGGGGTTCAAACAGGGCTGCCAATGCAGCATGCAGTGTTGGGGAGAAACACATTTCTGAAGGGCTTTCCAATTTGTGACATTATCTACAAATAAAGTTACACATGGAAGTCGCAGAGAGACAGCGATGGGACAGATGAAGTTCATCTCTACCACGGGACACTATAAATTTGTGCGCCGTGATTGGACCAGACTGCCTCAGGTACACAGTGAATTCATAAATTTTATGAACGCTGTGATTATCTTGGAACTAACACTACCTAATTATACTACATTGTATTTTTGTGTGTAAAATTCTTTAATTTGTTATACGTAACCATTTACAATAATCCACAACTTTTGTAATTCTGATCAAGTATTTCTTTATCGAGGGCATCTCAAAAAAAGGAAATGGCCAGGATTACCCTTGAGAGGCTCAGAGCTAAAAAATGGGGGATCTTGTGGACTGTTGGGGGCTGGGCAGGACCCCACAGTTGCTTCTGAAGGACTGGTAGGAATTATTTTTGATTATCGGAGAGGAGCTGGGGAATGCTGTCTTTGGTAAGTGTCTCTCTCAGAGCAAATCGAGTCCTTTTTTAATAAATGGACAGCCATCCTATCCTAGTCCCAACCCCCTCTGAGAGGAAAGCCCGTTCCTGTGACGTGGGTGATTAGCAGATCACCACCACCTACACTGTTGCAGCCCTGCAGGTCCCCAGCTCAGAGTGGAGTGGGAGGGAGTATTGTGTGTGTGTGTGTGTGTGTGTGTGTGTGTGTGTGTGTGTGGTGCTGGGATTGCACCCCACTGGGGCAGAGTCAGGAGGGTCAGCGTCTTCCTGCCCTAGAAGGGCCACCCCTCCTGATTTTTGTTAAATGCTTCCCCGGCTCCCCCTGAGCCGCAGTTCCTCCTGTTCTTCTGTCACCCACACTATGTGGGCAAAAAGTCATGTTGATTCCACCCCTGAGGTGCCTTTCAGATCCTTTAAAAAAAAAATTTTAACCCATGTGTAATATGGCTTGTTATTTACTGTTCAAATCTCTTTGCAAATAACACGTATCTGCTCTAAGTTGCTTACTTGTAGCAGATTCATTTAATCCTCACAAAAAGTCTGAGGAATTGTTAGCCTGGATTTACAGATGAGTAAATGGAGGCACAGGGAGATTGCATGGGCTGCCTTAATGTCACAAGCTAGGAAGCAGCAGAGCTGCGATGTGAACCAGACTACGTGGCTACAGAGCGTGGACCCTCAACTACTCACCCCTCACTGTCGCTCCGAGGGCCTGTCGCTGCCTTAGGCTCAGCTCCATGCCTGCTGTCTAAGTTGCTGCACGTGGCAGTCCTATTATTTGAAAGTCAGAGGTTGTGTGATATAAATACATCAATCAGTTCTCACTTAAAGTATATCTTGAAATATTGTAACCATCCAGTTCAAAAAACGTCAAAAATTCCGTAGTTTCCCAGCTGGCAGACCCAGGGAATTGTGAGATGTGCTAACTCTCTCCACAGCTTAGCGGCACCAGGTGAGCTGATAAATGGACAACCTCGACCCTTTGTCAGTCCTTGTGGGCATCCCAGTATTGCTGCCATGCTTTGGAAATTCAGGGAGTGATTCTGTTATTCGTGCCCGCTCATGCTTTCGGGCACTGTTAGAATTGAAACTCTTTATACCCTGTTGCAACGGCACCCCAGCGCTGGTTAAGCGGTGGAGACTGCAGTGGTGATCCAGAAGTGGAGCTGACATCAGAAGCTTTAGGCCAGAGGGGAGGGGTGCTAAAATGCCACAAAAAAGCCTGAGCAGCCACCATGACACAGCTGCTGCCGATGTAGGAGCAAGCCCTCTGCACAATTTTGGATAATGCTGAGGAAATGAAAAGCAGCATTAAAGCCAAAACTCTGCTTTTGTGGTTATACATTTATGCACAATATGAAACATTTCTCCCACTTTCCAGGTATTTCTTTGGAGAAGATTAGTCTCATATGAAGTGAATTTTGTGTTAAATGAGACCGTCCTGTGCTAAGCACCTAACTGGTATTCCTCTCTATCTCTTCTCACTAATGAGAATCGCTGCCAGATTAAATCTGCTCAGAGGCTGACTGTCACTCTCCTGCTCATAAACCTCCTGTGCTCCCCACTGCCCACTAAACCGAGTCCTGGTATCCAGTCAGAGGGGGCCGAATCTCCCCGTGGGACCAGAGGCTCCGGAGGTGGGGCTGCACTTCCACACTACACGCGTGCTCATGCGCACAGGGCCATGCCTTTGAGTCCTCCATGGGGACTTAACTATCCTGCACCATAGTGCATTTAGCACCTCTCCCCTCTGGTCTAAAGCTTCTGATGTCAGCTCCACTTCTGGATCACCATTGCAGTCTCCACCACTTAACCAATGCTGGGGTGCCTTTGCAACAGGGTATAAAGAGTTTCAATTCTAACAGTGCCTGATAGCATGAGTGGGCACTGAGTGGGTGAGGCATGTATGTTTTGGAAGTGGGGGTCTGGTTAGGGTCCCAATACCTGCGATGAAGGGGGAACTCATGGTGTTCCAAACATTCCTGGATGCCCAACAAGTGTGGCACTCAACCAGTGCCTGGCACTTAACAGGCCTTCACTAAATATTTGTGTAATGAATGAACGGTTTTTATAAGTATTTCTACCTTCAAGTTTTCTAACTTCAGGGACAGAGACCAGGGCCGCAAAGGGGCAGAAGTCTCCAAAGATCTTAGGCATTCTGTTTTTCATTTCCTTGGTCTAGCCTAGGGAAATGATCTCTAGAATAAAATTCATTTCTTACCTTTCGGTAAGGCAGGGTTTCTCAGCTTTGTCACTACTGATACTGTGGGGGCTGTCCTGTGCACTGTAGGATGTTTAGCAGCATCCCAGTAGATGCCAGTAGTGCCCTGCACCCAAGTCGTGAGATCAAATACAAATATGTCTCCAGTCACTGCCAAATGCCCCTGCAGCTTGGGGGTGGGGAGTGGGCATTGAATTCCCCTAGTTGAGCACCCTGGTCTAGGGCAGCAGTCCTCAACTCCAGTTGTGCATTAGAATCAGCTGGGGAGCTTTAAAAAACTAGTGAAGCTTGGTATTTTGAGACATTCAGATGTAATTGGTTCTGGAGAGTGGCCTGTGTAGAGGGAATTTTGAAGGCTCCCCA
>NW_007731589.1:51770-76932 GCF_000696425.1 Galeopterus variegatus
CGGGAGCGCCGCCGCGCTTCCCAAGCGGCGCACTTATCCAGTGCGCCCCCGGGCCGGCCTGAAGTTGGCATTCCTGCTCAGCTCATCTCAATCCTAACCCAGTGTTCTTTCCCAGGGGTAAGGCACAGGCTGGGCAGATTGTCAGGTTGACCAAGGGGGTTTTCTGTGTGAATCTTTCCTTTTCCGATTGTTTTCTCTATCCAAGATCTCTCACCTCCCCCTCACTCCCCCTTCAGTTTCCCTGTGTTTATGTAAAGGCACAGCTAGCAATCATTTACACTTTAGTGTGAACACAAGGCTGCTCTTCCTCTTCTAGCGGATTTGCAAGTTATCTCTCATCTGTAATAGTGAATAGAAAGGCATTACACCAGCCCATAGACAGGGTGGGGATAGTCTTGGGGTGGTAAAGTATGTGACACCTGTGAAATCAAATCTAGTAGGTAACTGCCTTTGATCAGGGTTCACCTCATTCTAGCTCTGGGCTTAAAATTCTCTTCAGTTCCATTTCATTCACAAATAATTTTACAGCATCTGCTTTGTGTACAGGGCAGTTATGAAGCCATGGTCTGTTGGTCTAATCTCCCTAACTAGGCTCCAGGGTGGAGAGCATCTTCTCCTGCTTCTGCAGCGCTCACTACACTTTGGCCCCAGTTAGACACACAACACGGTAGGTACTTAATACACAGATGATTGATGTCAGGCCACGCACACCCCAGACCCAAAGCTGTGCCCCTGAGTAAGACATGCACAGGTTCTCAGGACTAAATCTGCAGATGTGTGATCGAATTTCTTCCTTCTGCCCAGGGGTGGCCTCAGAAGCCACAGAGAAAAAGTGGACACAGTGGGTATGAAACGTCCCCCCCAGAAAAATGTCTTGAACAGAGATCACTTTTATTGATATGGCTTCATTTTAAGAAGAGGAAGAGACAAAGCCAAGAGACAGAGTCTGCTAACAGGTGCCTGGGAATGGCTGTCATTTCTGCCCCATGCCATGCCAAGACGATGATGCTGGCCCACATGTCCACACCACTCATTCCTTGAGACCAAGGTCGTCTGCCTGGACATCAGTGCACCTTCTTGAATACTTGCTTGCAGACCACACCCTGCACTCTCATCTCCTGAAACAAAAGCAGATGCTGGTTGTTGGCCAGAGCAAAGTCACACACACTTGGGGCTCAGTGCATCTAGGGGCAGGGACAATGAAAATACTCAGTGGCTGCTATTTTCCCCCAAAAGTTGGTTTAACAAACCAATTATCTGGAAAGTCTGTTGCACTGGATAGTGGAGATCAGTCTCTGCCGCACCCTACAGATGACCTGGCTGGAGGAACAGACGTGGCTTGGAGCTGACCAATAGGACCCTGATACCTCCCCTCCCCCTACCACCCTCGAGGGGCTAAAAGGCTTAAAGAGCTCAGGACTGAGCCTGGGACAGAGTCCATACCCAGGCTTGAAAGATATTGGCTCAGACACATGGCTCACCCTCCAAAGGCTCAACTGGGCACCACAGACCAGGGTTGCAAAGTAGCGTAGCAGGTTTAAGCTTCAGCTGCACGTTGGACTTACCTGGGGAATTTGAAACATGCCTGGGTCCCACACTAACCCAGTTACATCAGTAGCACGTGAGTGAAGCACTGGAATGCTCGTATTAAAAGCCTCCCAGGCAGTTCTGAAATGCAGCCAAGACGGCCCCTGCCCTGCCCACAAGGCCAGGTCCTGCTCAGCTTCTGCTGACTGTGGCCAGGGGGCAATGACAGCAGTACTGCCACGTCTTCCAAGTTATTTTTTGAAAGAGACTGGATATCTGAATGTTTATGTGACATCTTCTAATTTTTAAATGGTTGGCTGAAGAAGTTTGAAGCCTTTTGAGAGCCAAATAAAACAGGCTGATGGCCCCCAGTTTGCAACCTCTGGCATAGAGCCACAAGTGCCAATGGAGATCACTTGATCTGCCCTCTTTGCTCTGTGGTTGAGGAGATAGATGTGTACAGAGGAGACTGGCTCAGGCTCAGGCTCAGGCTCAGAGCCTAGACTCGCTGCATTAGGCTAAGCTGCCTCCAGAAACAATGGCCTCATGCCTCTCCTCTGTGCTCACTTCTCAAAGCTCTTGCAGACCAGAGGAGATCTTCACACAACCCCTATGTGGTAGGATGGCATTTTGCAGATGAGGCTGAGGAAAGGAAGGGACCTATCCAAGGGCACCCGGTGAGTTGCCTGGGGTCAGAACCCAGTCACCTGGACCAGTCTCATCCCGAGGAAGGAAGGTCATTAGGGAGTGCCAAGGAAGGACAGGAATGATAGGAGGTCTCCCCTCAGAGGACACATGTTACGTTAGCTCTCAGGGGCTAAGGCCTCTGCTCTGGATCTGTGTGTGCTTTTCCTAGACAGTGACAGAGTGGAAGTGGCTTTGACCTGAGGTCCCAGGCTGGAGGACAGGGTGAATGGGGCCCTTCCCTGAGCCCCACTCTAAGCTTAGAGAATTCTCCTGGGCTCTGGCTTCTGCAACTCAGCATGGTGAACATATACCTCATTAGGAAGCAAATGCTGGTTCTGCTACTCACTTGATGAGCAGTTTGGGCATGTAATCTAACATTTCAGAACCCCTATGTCCTCATCTCCAAAATACAAGCCATATTCGTATTTTGAGGGAAGAGAAAGATATGGAATGCAAAAGGGCTTATTTAGCTCATGGCTGATGTTTGGTAGAGGTTCCTCCTCACCTCCTCCTTCTGACTGGGTCAGCCTAGATCTTAACAACACACTGCTTGGTCTTTTAAAGTCACTTGAGCACCTCCTCCAGGCCCTTGGAAGAGAAGCTTCAGATCAAGTTCAAGGCCCGGCCATGGTGCCTTGTTCCATCCAGACCTCAGCCTTAACCAGGGCCTCTGGGGGCACAGCCTGGTCTGGCCCAGAAACCTACCAGGTGCAGCTCGTCCCCTTCGATCCACTGGGTCCAGCCGCGCCCCTCCTTCTCACCCTTCTGCACACACTGGAGCTTGTCCCCGTCCCAGCTCACTGTGGTCTGCCAAGCAAGAAGCACAGTTGTCAGTCCTAAGTGAGCAGCCCCCGGGGGCCGGGGGAGGGAGCAGCCTTCAACCTTGATAATTTAGGATGTGCTCATGTCAATTTCATTATATACAATTTTCAGCCTAACACTCCCTGTCCGCCACGTGCTCTTATTTAAGTGTGTAAGTCAGTTTTAAAATTTATGGATTCCTTCATATATTTCACTTAAAAGGGTAATTAGAAAGGAGAAAGTCACTGGGGTGGGGCTGGTCATTGTGAGGGCTGAGAATGGGGCTGGGGGGAGGAGGGGCATCTAAGGGCTGAGCACAGACTGGGAGTGGGTGGTGAGGGATGTTTTTCTGCCTCTTGCTGGAAAAAGCAGACTTCTCAGAGTACTGTGCCCTTCCCCAGACATTTCAAACATTCATTCACTGTATCAGCCTTTGCTAGTTCCTGAGACACCAAAAGACCCCACCCTTGCCCTCAGAGAGCTCTTCCTTTCATGGACAGAAAGACCTTGGATATAAATAACCAACTACATGTACAAATGTAGCTGCTAGTGGCCTGCCTGCTCTACCAGGCACTCCCTGTGCTGTCTCCAAATCCTCATGACTGTCCACTTGGAGCATAGGTTAGCATCTCCGTTTACAGATCAGGTTCCTTACAGATCAGGTCAAGGCACTTGCCAAGCTCACCCAGGTGCTCAGTGATGAGCCTGGTCAGGTCACAGATCTGTGGGGCTATGAGGTCCCCCTCCCCACTGTTCTGCACTGCTTCTTAAAGTGCCCAGTGTCACCCGAGTTATAGGCAGAAGGGGAGGAGGCACTATGCTGGGCCCTGGAGGAGAGGAAAAAGGGTGCTGGGAGAGAGGGGCAGGCCGTCACGAGAGGAAGGCACAGAGATGGGATGGCACAAAGCTTGCTCTGGAGCTCATCAGGTGGGCACCTGGGAACTACGGGGAAAGAGGAGGAAGATCCACCAACCTGTCTGGGCTTGGAGGAGCACAGGTGAGCACTGCTGATACACCCCACCCTCCAGCTCCCACCTGGAGCTATCACATCCTCCCCAAGCACTGTGTGCCTTGCCAGGTGCTGGGCATGCTGAAGAGAAGACAGACAGGAGGAAGAGGCCCAGCCCGTGTCCTTGGGAGATCTCACAGTCTGGTTGGAGCAGCAAGGGCCCACCCAGAAACACAGGGCTCAAAAAAGTGTTGGAATTCAGAGGCAAGACTGTCCTGTCTCCCCAGCATAGCCACTGGTGCATGGTCTAGGTGGGGTCCTGTGTCAAAGAGCTGGGCACACAGGAGCAGTGGGCATCTCTCACACTTGTGGCTGCCTACCTCCTTTTGAATAGCTTTTCCATATGGGGCAGTCCCACATTTTGAGCCCTGCCTCCCCACTGTATGGTCACTGTGTGGCTCCGAGCGAGTCCATCCCCTCTATGGGCCCCTATGTTCCTATCTGACATAAGAGACCCTGGCTTTGGAGAGCTAAGGCTCTTGTGTTCCTAGCCATGCTCCGCTGAGTCAGGACACTCAGCAACAGCCTGACAAGAATTTGGGAGAGAAGGAGAAATCTGGGAAATGGACGTGGAGTAAGTGGGGCCACTCCTTACAGGAGCACCTCCCCCTCCCCCAGACCCCCTGCGTGCTGATCCCTACTGCCCTCTGCTGTCGGGGTGAAGCCTGCAGTGAGACGTGCACAGGGGAGGCAGGTGGGGCCAGGTGTGTCCTGTCAGCTTTCACAGGAGTTAAGTCTGACCTCTGCTGCTGGAGCCTGTTCCCAGAGGGAGATGGGGCACAACAGGATTTGGGGGGTGGCTCCGATCCCTGGCCCAGGGATTCACTCAGAGCACGTGTCCAGCCCCAAGCCAGGGAGAAGGTCCATCCTCCAAGTGAGAACACAATGTGGTTAGTGTCTGATAAGACGTGTCATGGGTGAAGACTATTAACGCGCTCATGCCACAAATAAGATAAGATGCCCACTCACTGGGTGCTTCACCCATGTCAGGCCTGTGAAAGGAAGTGGGGACCAAGAAATCAGTCCTCACCCTCCAGCTGCTCATAAGAACACTCTGTTTCTTCATCAACTGATCTCCTCAATCAGAGACACACGGAAGACTCACTTATTCACAGCTATAACATACACACTTTCGCCTCTTCCAAAAATACTAGTCAATGAGCATACTCACACCCTCTGTATTGGAAAACAGAAAAAATGCTCAAAGAAGAGAATAGTAATAAACAGAACATATGCAGTCTTCTTCAAAGATAAATTGTTCTAACATTTGATGTGTTTTTGTCCAGTCTTTTTTCCTATCAATACACACACACACACACACACACAATTTCTGGTTTTAAAAAATTAGGATTGCATTATTTATGGTTTTGTATCCTTGTTTTTTCATTTAATAGAAGCAATTTCCCACTTCAACAAATATTCTCCATAAGCATTATTTTAATTGTTATATAATACTTGGGAAATGGCTACATAATTTGCAGGGCTCAGCACAAAATGAAAACGAGGGGCCTCTTGTTCAAAAATGATTAAGAATTTTAAGATAGTGACAACGAAGCATTAAGCCAAGTGAGGGGACCTTCCGAGCATGAGGCCCCTGAGGGCATCGGCCTGCGGCCCGTGAAGCTGGCCCTGGCAGTATTCATTGTATATACCTATTGTTACTTAGCTGATGACTTATTCTTGAGCATTTAGATTATTTATAATTCTGTGCTGCTATAAGTAAGACTTGAGTGTATACACAGATTTGACCACATTGTTTTCTTAGAATAAATTGCCAGGGGAGGAATTGTGGCATCAAAGAGTGTGCATATTTTCAAAGCTTTTGATAAGTATCGCCAACCTGGTCTCCAGCAAGCTCATGCCTCTTACCTTTCAACACCAGTGTCAGAGAATGACCATGAAAGAGATGTTTATTAATGGTTAAGCAGGCTTTTGATTCTGGACTATCATGTCACCCTTTTAGATCAGTTGGCATCTTTTAAAAGGGGCCATCTGGATATAAATGATACTTCACCCAAAAGAATAACAAATGGAAGAATTTCAGGCATCATGATAGATTGAGGGGTACAGGGAATAGAAAACCATTTGGGTAGAAAGAAGCCTTTCCTAGAGCCCTACAAATCAGACCTCTTAAAGGGAAGGACCCCTGTCAAATGAATATTCTGTCAGTTTCCAAGGAAGCCCTTTCTCAACCCCAAGCTCCTGTTGACTCTGATCCTGGGCGAGGTGGACAGAGAAGATTATTCTTGTCTGTACTGGATACAGAGGGGTGGCTGACCTCAGAGAGGTTTTGTGACTTTCTCAGTGTTACCCAGCTAACAAGGGAAAGAATTTGGGCTGGAACATGGGCCTTGCATGACCTGGTGCTGCCTGTTTCCAGTGCAAGGCAGGGCACCCAGCAGATGCCTGCTAACATCATGGGAGCTGCAGAAAAACACGGGCATTGTGCTGAGACTCTGAGCAGCCCTCTGGAGGAACACCCTTCAGTTCAGTCCTCCACTGCTGGGTGTGGGTGCTGTGAGTCAGAGAGGGGTCTTAAGAGATCACCACAGAGAAGTGCAGACAGAGAAGTGCTCAGGAGGTCACGGCCTGATGTAGTGAATGCTGTGATTGGGAGAAGAACCGGGGCTGGGGTGGCCACAGGTGGGCTCCTTCTTCTCAGAGGGTTTTAAAAAGTGGGAGGGCATTCCAGGCAGAGTGGCTAAGAACGCATGGTGGGGGGCGGTGAGGGGGAAACGCCAAGCAAGCCAGTGCTGTAGAAGCTGTCCTGGAGTAAAGGAGAGGAAGGGACAAGACTGTTAGGGGCGGGGGTAGGTGGGGCCACAACACCAGACTGAAAAACTTGGATCGCGGCTTGGAGCATGCTTTCAGTACTTCCCTTTGCTGTCTGTGGCCTCACACAGCCACGGGTCTGATCTGCTGGGTGGAACCATCAGGAAGGGCATACACCAGAAGGGCCAGGAAATCTCTTGGGCTGTCCTGCAGGTGAAAGAGGCCTGGAAGTTCAGGGCCATTTACACTGGGCTCCTGTCCCTGCCCCCCCCTACCCTAGACCTGTATCAGGTTGACCTAGTACTGGTGGCAAAGAACATGTTCCTTGGCATCAGACAGAGCGGGGGCCTCTGCTCCTGGCTATGTGGAATGACTTTGGGCAACTGGATTAACCTCTCTGAGCCTCAGTGTCCTAAGCTGCAAAAGAGGCAATACACCTACTGTGGCAGACTGTCCCAGTGGTGGCCCCCAACAAATCCCATGATATTCATGTCCTTGTGAAGCCCCCTCCCACGCTGGATGGCTTTGGCCAGTGGACACTAGCAAGCACAGTGTAAGCAGTGCCTTCGTAAGCACTTGTACGCCTAGGTGTGTCCTCTTGAAGCCTCCCCTCTGGAAACACAGCTGCCATGCTTGAAGGCAGTCTTGGCTATTCTGCTGGAGAGAAAGGCCACGTGGAGAAGGCCTGGAGGACGGGAGCAAGAGAGGCCACGTGGAGGAGAGCTGAGGCACCACACCCCAGCGTGCAGCGGGACACACCACGGCGAGCTGAACTGCCCACTTACCCACAGTCATGAGAATACACGGTTGTTGTTTTAAGCTATTAAGTTTTGGGGTGGTTTGTTCGATGGCACTGGATAAAGAAAACACCTACTTTACCAGGTTGTTCTGAGTATTAGAGAAAATATACATAAAATGCATGGGGCTGGCATATAGGAGGCTCCAGGTAATGGTAACCATGATGCCCAGAGCTTAGATAAGGATGGGGTTTGCTTGTCAAAGGTGGACAATAACTGAAGTCTTTTTCTTTTTTTTTTTTTAAAGAGCTGGAGATTTGTGAGGCAGTGATGAACATGCTATTCATCATGGCTAAAGTTTTTGGAAGCTCCTTCTCCTTCCAGGAGACCTGGATCCCAGAGGAGACCTCACGGAGGCTGCCTGCTGAGTACTGGGACTCTTGCTTCCCCTAAATTTTACTTATTGGTTCAGCAGAACATCCATTTGGAGACTCCCACTGACAGCTGTGATGGCCCAGCGGTGTGATCTAGTTCTCCTGTTTCTACTCCACATTCACTTTTGGTGGGACTGGATTTTTCTGTTTAAGCTTTTGATCTTGGGGAATAAACCAGCCCTTCCCAGAGGATCAGATTTGTCCTAAGAAGAGAAAAAGGGGTGAGGAAAAAGAGAGGATGGCAATCACTTAAAAACAAATCAGAAGAAAAAGGACATAAGTAATGTGGAAAGGGGAATTGGTAACAAGTAATGGTACATCATTCTTTTGTGACACAAAATGTAACTTCTGATTATCAGCCTTCCCCAGGACCCAAGCACTTCTTCTGTGGCCTCCCTCTGAAGTCAGCAGCCAGCCACGCTGGCTAGATCAGGAGCAGTGAACAGTCTGAGACAGCGACTCAGCCGTACCTGAGTGCCGGATCTGAAAGGGTCTTTAAGAGGTCATTCAATCCAGTTTCCCAGATTAATCCAATTAACCAGGGTCTAATGGGAGAATTTCAGGCAGGAGGAGTTCCTGATGCTTTTCGAGTCACACAGAGAAGGCAGATGCCTGTCAGGGTGGGGTGGGCATGGGCACAAGCCCAAGGGACAGGCAGTGCTGCCGCCCCGACCCCTACCATGGGCTCTGGGACCCCACCTTAGAAACGAAGTTCAGATAAATCCAAGGACGAGGGGGAGGGATGGCCACCTTTAACTCACCTCTTCAGCAGTAATTTTAACCCGAGACCACCTGAAAATCTACAAATGGGCTGGAACCCAGGGAAGCTGGTTGTAAAGCAAAGCTGGTCTAACTTTTTTTTTATTAAAAAACAATAATAGCCCCCATCACTTTGGCCTTGTCAGCAGCGTTCCCAGAGAGACGTGCACTAACGGATGAATAAAGGCCGCTTTGCACCACTCTGACAAGGTACTGTCACTTCAAAAGCCATTATCCAGCTCCTGTGACCACTCAGAAACCTCGCCGGAGCTGCTGCATGGGACCCATGACACAGAAAGCCTGGCTTCCCCCGGCAGCCTGAGTGGGCATGTCCAGGGATGTCGTGAGGCCCACTTGCCCCATTCAGGTGACTAGTACTGGAAGTGACAGACAATTCCCACTGAATGGAACCATCTCTTGGTAGTGACCTGGCATAACCTACAAATGCTGGGACTCAACTTGGCTGTCAAGAAAGTTGTGACATTTGTTGACACTTCCATATGCCCCAAACACGCACTGTAAAGAGCTGGGGACGATCAACCACTCATGTCCCGCCATACCTTTCCTCACAGCCTGAGCAGTCCCTCTGCTTATGGACCCACCTCTGGGGGCTAGACTGAATTTGCTGTCTGTGGTTCCACAGGTTGTAAGAGGTGAGTCCTTGCCCACGATGACACTGCCTGCAAAGGCGAGAGCCAGCACTGACCCAAGACTGCCTCCAAAACCCATGCTCTTCATGAAAGATTTGTTTTGTTTAATTTTGTTTTTGTTTGTTTTGGAGGCTGGCTGGTATGGGATCCAAACCTTTAACCTTGGTTTTATCAGCACCACATTCTAACCAAGTGAGCTAACTGGCCAGCCCCCAGACCCATGCTCTTTAGATATGAGGGTAAAATTTAAAGCTCAAACAGTGCATAGATACTTCTTATACATAATGTGAATTGCTAAAAGATGCAATTGGCCTTTCCTCCAAATTTGATTTTAAAGTGTGCTTTTCCATTTGAGGACAAGCATATTGCTGGGGCAATTAGAAGGTTTTCAGCCTCTGGTGCTTGTGTTAAATAAGCACTCAGGTGGGAAGGCAGGGAAGTTAGCAGAACCTGCCAAGGGCCAGGTACTGTGCTGGGAACTTTCCACAATGTTTCACTTAATCTTCTGGCCTTAGAGTTGATAATGATTAGGCATATGGAAAGAACCAGCCCATCCTCTAGGGCTCAGGGTGGAGCCATGACGTGCACCCAGGTCTCTCTGGCTGAGAAGGCCACAAGCTGCCCGAGAGGCCAAGGCAGGCGAGTGGGCAGGGGTGGGTCTTCTCCTGGGCCATCGCTGGGGGGCTGGCAAAGATCTAAAATCAGCATATTCAAGGGGAAAAGCCAATTTCACTCTAAAGTAGATTAAAATTAAATTAATAAGCCCTGAAAATGTGAACAAGTAATTAGAGACATAAAAGCTGTTAAAAGCAACCACTATGAACCAGTAAAGCCACACCACGGCCTCTGCGGGCATGAAAGAGCGCAATTCCAGCAGTGTGAGACGCTAACAGCAAATGAGAACACGATTCTTTTTTTTTTTTTTGTCTTTTTTCGTGTCTGGCAACGGACTGCAACCCTCAGTGTCGCACCCGTACCGGACCGGGACCGGCAACGGGATCGCAACCCTCGGTGCTGCGCCCGCCCCTCGCTCAGCCAGTGAGCGGGAACCGGTCTGTATGTGGGATCCGAACCCTCGGTGGGAGCGCCGCCGCGCTTCCCAAGCGGCGCACTATAGCAGTGCGCCACCGGGCCGGCCCGAGAACACGATTCTTAGAACAAGCAAAGTGAGAAAAGGTTATGACTGATAATCCTGATGTGTTACCTTTTTTTTTCCTTAGACATTCTATAAAGTGCTTAGAATCACTTCAAACTCTGTGCTCAAGGCCCCACGGGGGGCAGGGGTGGGGGGAGAAACAGGGCTGGAGAAGGTCACAGGGCCCTGTGGGAGCACGCTCTTTAATTCCAGGGGCCTAACACCCAGGGAGGCCCTAATGCTGGGCTGCACCAAGCGCTGCCATGGAGCGACTCAGCCTGGAGGGAAGGTGGACATGTCAACTAGCAGTGACACCACTGTGTTCTGTGCTGGGTGGGTGATAGCACCCAATCCAGCCTCGGGGTCAGGGAAAGCTTTCTGGTGGAAGTGGTAGCATTACTGTCATTGTCACTGTCACCATCACCATAACAACATGCATTGAGTACTCACATGTGCCGGGTAGGGTATTAAGCAAACTGTCTGTCATGTCTGTTGATTCCTTACAAACCTCCTGGAGCAGGTATACTTCTCCCCATTTTACACATGTGGAGACTGAGGCCTGAAGGTCACCAGCCATGAAGTGGGAGGTGAGATTTGACTCTCGAGCCTGTGGTCTTGGCTACTGCTGACCCTTCAGTGAGCACGGTTCTGTGCAGGGCAACAGCTCGCGACAGTCATGGATCCACACCTCCTGCACACCAGCCGTGGTGCTGGAGAGAGGGTGGGAAGGTGAGGACCCTGCTTTCACAGGCTCACTGACTGTCAGAGAGAGACCACCAGCAGAAAGGTAAGTGCTGGGTAAACAGAGGTGCCGGAGGTTATGGATGTGGGATGACGCCTCATAAGCCTCTGAGGTGGGGGCAAAGGCCCATCAAGGCAGGCTTTCTGAAGGAGGAGGTAAGGCTAGAAGAAATGCTGGAACTGACGCCAGAAAACCCCACGGGAGTCAGGTTAAACAGGAAGAGGAAGAAAAGGAACGGGAACCCCAGGCAAAGGGAACAGCATGGGCAGACGCAGGGAAGTTGGGCAGCTGGGGACTGCATGAGGGAGGCTTCCAAATAGGCTTTGTCCGCTGGACCCTTTTGGCATGAGCCTCCCTGTGAGGCCTGACCCTGTAGCTCCAACCCCAGAATTTACTGGGGAGATGGCTCACAGCCTCTCTTCTTCCTCATTTCATGTCTTCACGGCTCCAGCTGGTCAAACCTGGTGCCATGGCAAATCCAGATACTTGCTTGTCTGGCAGGCAGAGTTGGCTCTGCTACCTTGGCCAGTGCAAGGACTCAATCAGCCTGTTATCAGTTCCTCCAGCTCAGGGTGGGGGTGGGGCTATAGAAATAAGGGATGGGAAGTCCTGCCAGAGAGTGCTCAAAGGGGCACTGGAGGCCTTGCCCCTCCATGGAAGCATCTGGCCTCTATTTTCTATCTTTTAAGGCAAACAGAAATAAACAGCTCCCAGAAGATAAGAGGTGCTAGATTGGGATGCAGGCAAGAAGGGGCAGGTCAGGATGTCTTGACCGAGAGCTCCTTCGAGTCTGGGATCATTTTATTCACTGCAGTGTACCAGTCCCCACCTTAGAATCTGGGGCAGAGAAAATGTGCATTGCCATTTGTTGAATGAATGAATGGCAGAAAACATTCTAGGAGTACGTATAATTTTTCAGGTAATAAACACCCCTTTTCTTTTTTTGTGTGTGTAAGACAAAATATCTCAGGCCATATGGCTGCTTATTGTTGCACAGATCAGCCTTATAGAAGTGAATTAGCCATTGGCATGACTTGGCCCTGACTCTCTCAGGCTCAGAGTGTTCAGGCACCATGCCCAGAGCCACAGAGTCAGGAAGGGTCCCCTGACTCTTAAACCCTGAGCCATGGTTTAAACCCCCTTCTGCCTGACTATGAGCCCATGGCCTGCCCATTGTTCCCACATGAACATTTTGCTGCCATGGGTCTGGCCTAGCAATAGGTCAGTGGCTCACCTTCCCAAGCTGGGCATTCAGAAGGGACATAATGACAGCCTTGGACAGAGGCAGGCCTTACTCCAATCCATCCCATTTCTTTCCAGCTGGGTGACCCTGAGCAATCCACTCCACCTCTGAGTCTCCATTTCCTCATCTGCAAAATGGGGCTGGTGAGCCCTGCACAGAGGCAAGGCGTGACAGGGCCCTCGCAGTGCAGGACACATGCGATACTCGGTAAGCAGTAGCCCCCCTCCCCCTGTTCTCTGTGGGTGTGGGGAGGCACATGCCCTTTCAGGCCAGCCTCTGCTCTTGTAACCCTGCTCGCTCTTCTCTGGATGGCCAGGTGTCCCTTCACACATGTCACCACCCCAGAATTTGCCTTTTGGAGGCCGGAGATCATAGGGTGAGAGGATGAATACTAACAGCTCATACGGAGGGGGCAGTTGCACTGCAGGTTTTTCCACACACCGTTCATCTAATCATCACCGTAAAGTAGGTGTCCCCTACTTTATAATCATCCCATTGCCCAGACAGTTAAAGGCACAGAGAGATGAGATAACTTGCCTGAGGCCACCCAGTTTCTAGGGGGCAAAGATGAGATTCCACAGATGATGGTCTAGCTCCAGAGCTGAACCGGGTACATATGACTCAGGCAGACTTCCAGGCTCCTGCCTCGGAGGGGTTCAGACTGTGCACCCAGCACGAGCACAAAGGAGGGCCAGGAGCAGCTGCCTTCAGCCCTTGAAGCTGGGGTTCTCACCAGCAATGCGGCCTCCGAGTTAGGAAGGATGGGATGCAAACCAGACTCCACTCCTGACAGCTGCTGATTATAGCTCACAACCCCGCTACTTCATAGGGGGATGCTGCATTTTAGACTTCAAAAGCCACACAGAGAAATTAATCCAGAGCTCTGACCCTTAAAATAACAATTGTCACTTCTCTTCCTGGAACAATCTGGGGTCAGATTGCCTGGATCAAATCCTAACTCCACCAGTTACTTGATCTCAGACAAGTAACATCTCTGCTCTGTGTTTCATTTTCTTCATATGTAATATCGGATGTATTTTGGCACTCATAGAATTGTGAGGTTTAATGCATGAGAATTAATGCATGGGAAGTGCTTATAAGAATTCCTGGCACATGGGAAAAATACCCAACATCAGCTATTATTAAAGGACAGGTAGACTGCGCAGCAATACAGTCAATGATTGCCATTTATATTGTTCGAGGTTCTGCTATTTTCACTTAATACTCATTTAACAAACACGCTGGAGCCCACTGTGCTCTGGAGATATGCAGGTGTGAGTCCGTGTTGTCTAGAATCTCAGACACATTAAAAAGCATCACTGGGACCCTAAGAGTAGCTTCTACAGAAAGGGACCACCATGGGGCAAAAGGAGAGGACGGTAGAAAAAGAGAGACGGGAAATCAGGGCAGTACCAGCGAAGCAGTTAAGCCTGGGCTGGGTCTTGACCAATGGGTAATTTTCATCCTAGGGGAAGAGGCAAGGGGACTTATCCTAGGGAAGTGAGCAGATAGATGCAAAGAGGACTGTGCGCGTGGGCACCTGCAAATGGTGGGATGGGGCTGGGGGGCAGGCGGGGCCACATCCTGCAGAGACGAGTGCTGTCTGGCCTTTACCTGCAGCAGTGAGAGCCCTTGGGGGCTCTGAGCTGGGGAGGAGTGTGATCTGGTTCCCTTTTTAGAATGTGAAGGACGGACTGAAGTGTTGCAGATGGCGGAAGGGAGATCCGTGTGAAGATAGTACAGTAATTAAATGAAACAATCCATGGCAAGCGCTGAGCCTAGCACATAGTAAGTGCAAGAGATGTTAATTGTTATTATTATTACAGGCAAGAGAGATTCAGAGCAGTGGGGACCGGGAGAAGGGAGAGAGATGTTAAAAAGTAGAATCTATGGAACTCGTTGACTGCCCGTAAATGCTTTTCATTTATCTTCACAGCGATCATTTACATGGCTACATAGTGGTCCATGGAATTAAAAAGCCACAGTCTTTCTAATCACCTAGAGTTATTCGGCATTTAGGAACACTAGCAGGAGGCAGCCTGTTCTATAAAGCACGCACAGTCAGGAGTCAGAGATATCTTTAGTCAAATCCCAAGGCTACAGTTAACCAGTAGTGTGAGCCTGGGCACGACCTTTGGTCCCTGTCTGTAACGTGGGAGTGGCACCTCCTCTCCAGGACTGTTGTTGAGTTAAGTAGATATACAGAAAGCGCTAGGGCAGGGCCCGCCACATACAGGCCCTCAGATATGGTTATGTCTATGTGGGTTACGGATTATTATCATCACAGAGCTACAAACAAACACCTTTGTACAAAATAGATATGGATTTTTGTTTCTTTTGGATGATTTTCCTGGAACATAATCCCATAAGTGGGATCTCTGAGTCAAAGAGTAGGGCGATTTTCTGACTCATCGCACATTGTCAGACAGGATTTAAAAAAATTTTTTTTGTTTTCTGAGTGCAGGGCCAGTTCCATAGGAAAGGCAGCAAAGGTGGGTTCTGGAGCCTGGGTTCTCGCCCCAGAGTACTCCTGTGTTGTCCTCGGACCCTCAGGTCAGGAAAGAAAGAGGGAAGGAAGATAGGGGTGAAGGAAGGAAAGAAGGAAGGGAGGAAGAAAGAAAGGAAATAGAGAAGGAGAGAAGGAAGGACTCATCAATATCCCTGTATTAAAGGCAGCCAGGACTCTAAGGTGTTTGTATACTAAAGAAAACACCTAGAAAAATCGTTGGATGATTAACCAAAATGCATGCACTCTAGTGGTGAAATTTCAGACAGTGTGACACATACCTGGGGTTCATCTTTGGAGGGCAAGGGTGGTGTGTGCGTGTGAGTGTGCGTGTGAGAGCGTGTGCGTGCACACTGTGGCACAGCTCAATTTATAGAACAAAGACAGCTACAAAAGTGGTTCCCAGGAAGGAGGCTACTGTGAACCAGGCACAGTTCTTTCTCTCAGGGGAGTTTTTAATCAACTCCAAATCCCAGAGCCCAAGTGAAATATCTGCAGTAGACCCAGGGTGCAGGGGCTGCTTTCCAGAGGAAGACTATCGCAGGGGTGGGCTATCCTGAGAAAAGCGCAAATTCACTCAATGCTGTTTCCCTTCTAGGAAAGGGGCTCTGTCGGTGGATGCCTGGAGGACTTCCTGGCCCACCCACATCTTCCGGTTCCAGGCTGTGTGATTCACTGTGAGGGCCCACAAGTCCTCAGGCTGGGATGGTAGACCACACTGAGTGGTTTCAGCTACTGATCAGACCTGTCTATACGGGACTTTGGAGGGGAGTGCAGGGCTGGAGGTGAAGCCCTGGGCAACCCCAACACTTTTAGGCTTTCCCACAGGACTGTCCCTTTCCCCTTCCAACCCACAGGCCAGCCTCCCAAGCCGGGCCCAGGGAGGTGAGGAGCTCCCACCCCAACTGCAGAGGCCAGGCTCCAGGCTGCTCCTCTCCCATCCCCACAGGATTAGTCAGAAAGAAAACAGCCCCACCCTGACAGGCCTCCAAAGGTTAACCAAAGAGTCATGTTCCAACCCCACTGAGCATCACTGTGTGCCAGGCCCTGTGGTAACAGCTTCGCACGCATACAGCACACTGAACTTTTCTAAAGTGTCTGCCACCCCACGTGCTCTTGTAAACCTTGCCATGTCCCCAGTGAGACATGGAGTCTAAGTCTCCTCCCCTTGAAGATGGGTGGGCCTTCATGACTGCTTTGACCAACAGAGTATGACAGACCTGTTGCTATATGAGTATGACTTCAGAGGCTCGGTAGTTCATAAAAATGTCTTGCCTTGTTCTGTTGAGATTCACATTCTTGGAACCTAGCTGCCATGTTGTGAGGAAGCCCAAGCAGGCAGTAGAGAGTGTGTGTGAGTTAGCTATCTGGAAAGATGATCCTCCAGCTCTCAGCTGACAAGCACGTAGTAGGGACAAGCCATCCCCTCTGAGCTTTGCCCAAACTTCAGATTCATGAACAAAATAAATGACTGTTGTTGTGTTAAGGCACTAAGTTTCAGAGTGGTTTGTTACATGGCAGTGGAGAACTAAAATCGTTCATCACCACAGTGAATTCTCACAACAATTCCATTAGGTGGGCACTACCACTGGCTCCTTTATACAAATGAGGACACTGAGGCTCAGAGGGATAAAGTGCCCTTGCCAAGGTAACACAGCTGGAAAGTGGAACCAGGATTCAAATCCAGGTCTGTCCCAGAACCAAAGCTTCTAATTGCTCTGTTGTTCCCCATGCTTGTCCAGATGTCCATGCATACTCTATAGGTATCACTTACTCAGACCCTCACTTGCAAACCATCACGGGCTGCTGTAAGATTGGTGTCTATAGGACAGGGAGTCTACCCTCCACCCAGGAGCAGGGCTGCACCCCTCCACTCTCCTTCATGCCCCAGAACTGGGCATCTTTAACCCCAGCACAGATTCATTATGCTGAATCATGATGAGAACATCACAGGAACTTGGGCATGAGCCAGCCCTCTCCCTTGTTTTTCTTTCTTATTAGTTATCAAAAGCATGGTCCTTGAACCAAAAACGTCAGCATCATCTGGGAACTTGTTAGAAAAACAAGTTCTTGAGCCCCACCCCAAACCTGAATCAGAAGCTCTGGGGTAGGGCCTACTCAAGTTTGAGAGCTACTACTATAACTTCTTATGTGGGTCTTACTTAACCCATGATTTCTGGAGTCCGAATGGCTTAGGATGTTTTCAGACCCAAATAAGAGGAAACCAGTTCAAATAGTTTAAGAGGAAAGAAAGGGAATATACGGGTTAAAGTACACAGAAAGCCTAGGAAGGGTGTCAGTGTAAGGAACTCTAGTAACACTCAGTGTTGCATTCTCTCTCTCTCTCTCTCCTCTCCTTCTGTACTGGCCTCATCTTATTTTTCCTTTGTATTGGATTTCTCCATGCAGCTATAGAAGGTGGGGTAGGGGACTGGTCTCAGAGAGCTCCAATTTTATGTCATACCAGCTTATCAACTTTCTTTTTTTTTTGTCCTTTTTGAGACCGGCCGCATCGCACTCAGCCAGTGAGCGCTGTGAGCACACCGGTCATCCCTATATAGGATCCGAACCCGCGGCGGGAGTGCTCCTGCGCTCCCAAGCGCCGCACTCTCCTGAGTGCGCCGCACTCTCCTGAGTGCGCCACGGGCTCGGCCCTATCAACTTTCAAGAGAATAGAACTCACCTCTCTCCCAGGGCCACTAAATTAAGTCCCAGGAAAGGATGTGATTGGCCCAGCCTGGGTCAGGTGCACAATCATGTGACAAGGCTTGGGACACTGATCATTCTAGCAGAAGGTGCTCACAAGAGGAGAGACAGTATACTGTGATTTGCAGCCCTACCAGGACCCACAAGGTAAGTAGGGGTAATTCCCACCAAAATAAGGAGGTGCTTCTCTGGGTGGGGGGTGGGGGATCAATGTTGGTCAGAGAAACAAACGGCTGTAACTCACCCAACAAACACTTGCTCATCAGAAGTGATTATGCCTTGGCCCTTACTCTGGGGTGTCAGAAGGGGCCCTGGCCCTGTTCTGCACATAGTAGGGTGGCTTTCCAAGACCCTGTCTCTTCTACTATCTCAATGGTCCTCTGAATTTGCCATGTGAGACAGGAAGGCAGCAATCATGACGCCCAATCTGCAGATGTGAAAACAGAGGCAGGGTGCCTAATCATCTGAAGTCACCCTGTCAGCTAAGTAGTAGAGGAAAAGTCAAAACCAGATGTTCTGACTCTATGACTAGTTCTCCTTCTACTCATCCTAGGCCTTGTCCATGCTGCCCGTACTGACCTCCACACTGTGATGAGACTCACAATAAGGAACTGAGGGCTGGCCCTCCACACAGCTCTGGGAGAAGCCTTATGGTTGGGAGCTTTATAAACAAACTAGTCAGAATCCTTCCTCGGCCACCAGCTAGCAGGTGACCTTTTTAGCAGGGCTAAAAAAGTATTTCTCCTCTCCGAGTCTCAGATTCTCCTCTGAGAAATGGGTACAATGATACTTATAGAATAGCATTTGTTGTGGGGACCAAAGGAGAAAAAGTACTAAAGGCACTCGGTGCAGGCATGACACTCTAGTAAAGATTCAGCACGTGTTATTTTCCTTTGTTCCTGCCTAACAAAAATCAAAACCCAATAAACCAGTGTGATTTTTGAAAGCTACTTTGTGAATTTTATTTGGGTTGCTCTAATTCTTCTTTTCGTAATCCTCAAAAGCATGCTGCTGATTCTGATTTCAAAGGTCAGAGAACTTTAGTTAGGCATGAAAGAGACCTTGTGTTTCCATCCTGGAAAGGAACCAGCTGAAGGCCGGTGTCTGATCTGGGCAGGGCCAGCTCTCAGAAGGCTCCCAAATCCAATGACATTCTCAGCTCTGCAGCCCAGGGAGCTAATTTCACCACTGGCATGGTATTTTTTTAAAATAAGAACAACAACAACAAAATATCTCTTTAATGAGTCAGGGATAGGATTAGAAAGTTGGCAAGAGTTGAAACCAAAATGCTAACAGCGGTTTGATGGATTTCATGTATTACCACATACAATGAGATGGATGGATGGAGAGATAAATGAACGTAAGGAAAGAAGTCAGGGAGGAAAGGAAGGAAAACACAGATAGTTAAAAAAGAATTCAGAAAATGCATGATAGTGCTGATATGGAAAGATGCCTAAGAAATATCGTTGAGTAAAACAAAAAGTATGTGCAGAGAGGTGGATAATCTCCTTCTTTTCTCTCTCTTTCTTTCTTTCTGCTTTAGGTAGAACTGACCCATTAATAGATAGATAGTTTATATCTATCAGGAAGATTTCTGGACAAATCCACCAGAAACGGTAACAGTGATGACCTCTGGGGAGTGGGAATAGGGCCAAGTGGGAAGGGGTCCTTTCTCTTATGCTGCTTGAATCTTTTTCCTTTTATAATAAAAACAAAGAAAGCGAGAGGGGGCGGAGAGCTGGAAGCGGAAAGCAGGCCCTGTGGAGGGTCATCCAGAGTTCAGAGCTGGACACAAGGCAGGGGAGGAGGCTGCAGCCAGTGGAGGCGGCCCGGCCTCTGCGTGAACAAAGCTGCCTCCTCTGGGAAAACCGACCCAATGTCCACGGTGGGAGGACAAACGGCCCTTCTGCCACTGCCACGCAGAGCAGCGTGCACGGCTGTGACTCCTGGCAGAGGCTCAGGTTTCTCCCGCAAAAGCTGCTCACACTGAGGGGAGTTGGGGACAGAACCAAATCATTTTGAGGAACTCCCTTGTCTGGAAGTAGGGAACACTGTTTGAAGTAGAGGAGCACCTTCCTTTTCAGGCCCCCCCACCCTGCCAAAGCCCACAAATCATACTGGTTTCTCACTGGGCCTGATGCTATGTCTTAGTGCAGGAAGGCGCACAGGAAGCACTGGAGAAAAGCCCCGCGCCTGTGCAGCCAAGCCCAGCCTTTACATATTTCCACCGAATGACAGCCCCCGCTGCTCGTGGGTCATGTAAAATCTGAGTAGACCAGGCAGGAAATGTGGGCTGAGTGATCCAGGACTACACAGATCTCCATCCCTCCACCCCTCAGCTTGGGGAGAGAGCACAGAGCCCCTTTAGGTGGTTCTGGGCACAGATTGCCATGTCACAGGGGCCAGACAGTGCACTAAACCGACCAGTGGCCCATGGCCCTCTACACCTAATTTTACAGTTTTTCCAGTTTCTACAGAGATGCAGGTACAGAAATGTCTCTTCACTTCAAAGGAGAGGTTCTCAAACTTTAGTTGCCTCAGAACCCCTGTAGGACTTATTGAAACACAGAGTGTCTGCCCCACCCCCAGGGTTTCTGACTCAGTAGGCAGCGGTGTGGCAGAGATTTGTATATCTAAGTTCCCTGGGCTGCTGCTGCTGCTGGCTCTGCTTTAGGTCCCACTGCTCTAAAAGAATGCACAGTGCAATGACAAATGGCCGTTTGATCCTTGACTTCAGGGAACAGGGTGTGGTGAGGACCTGGGAGTAAACTAGAGAATGTCCCATGTAAAGGGGAGAACTGTGACAGCATTCCAGGGGTCCACATGGTACAGGATCAGTCACCCACTGTTTTCAGCTCTCTCGATTTTTTTTTTTTTGGTAAGAACATCCAGAAATACGGATTTTTCTATGAAATCTTACGATCTTTGGCAATCATTGGCGATTGACTGAATTTTTTCAAACACTGTGCAGGCCAAGTGAAACACAGGTGCAGGTTGGATTTCACCCTCTGGCTGCTGTCTTAGAATACAGATAAAGTTCCCACGAAAAAAGGCAGGATCAGAGATCTCTGAGCCAGCAAGCCGCTGGCCCTTTGGGAAAGGATGCTGGCTGGGCAATGCCTCTGCCAGCAAGGGCTCCCCGAAGCCTGTGAGGGTCCCGTCTGGGCTCCCTGTCAGGTCCTTGGGGCTGTCCCATCCCTGGCCACATTTTGCACTCTGTGCAGACTTCACCTCTCTCACGTCCGAGACCCTGCCCAGCCAGGCTTTTTCTGACCTGTGGAACTTTGTGCACTTGCTTCCCTCTGCCTGGAATGCTCTTATCCTTCTGTCCACATTTACCCTAATTCTTATCTGTCCTTCAGGGTCCTGCTCAGTTGTCACCCCCTCTGGGACCTTCCCTGACTGCTGCTCTCCCACCCCCAGCTCTGCTCTCTTGGTCCACTGTGCCCCATCATGCGCTGGGCTGTAACGGCCTGATTGGACCGTCTCCTCCACCAGCCTGGGCATCCAGGAGGCCTCGCCAAGCCCAGGGCCTGGTGTGGGAAAGGTCCGAAATAACATGTGCAAATGCTGCTCCCTTGGCCTTGGCCTTTCACTCATCCCCCTCTGTTTGCCTGGCTACTTCCTGTTTATCCTTCAAGCCACAGCTCAGACTTGACTTCCTATGGCAACCTTCCCCAACCTCCCAGACCAGGGAGGGGTGCTTCTCTGCCCCACCAGCACACTGTCACACTGCAGTGTGACTGGCTGCTTTGGTCTACCTCCCCCTACACTGAATTCCACGAGAGCAGGAATCGTGTGTGATTCACCTCACTGACACAGGGGCTACAAAAACAGTCCACACCGTGAAATGCTCGAAGAGCTCAGGGAGGAACAAACAGGACAGATGAAGGAATGATCCCAGGTGAGAATCGGCTCCTGTAATGTGCTGGGAACAAACTCCTCCAGGCCGCCGTTCCTTGCTGGTGGGTGCTGAGCGTGTGGGGCTGATGGGCAGTGGTAAAAGTGATCTCAGGCAACCACCTCGCCTGGGACCTGTGGGGGCCCTTAGAGACCTCAGCCAGGGTGGCCTCTTGGCAACTGGCTCCCCTCCTTCACGGGCCTCAGGCTATAATTCTATTACCCTACACCATCCCCAGCCGTGCTCTTCGGTGGGGTCCAAAGCTGTACACCATGCAGTGAGCAGCCCAGAGAGAAGGCCCGAACACAGCAGGGGGGCTGTCCCACCTCCCAACAGACATCGACAAGGTGAGAACATGGCAGTCTACTTAGAAGTGGGCCTCCCTGAGTCCTGGTGCAGCAGAGGTAACCATGAGTTCTGGCCCAATTTCATCTAGTTTGTCCAGCTGCTGAGCTCCCTTGTCTGCTCACCTACCAGGGACCTGATGCCGTGTTGAGAAAAGCCACTGACCCTTTCTTTGTGTCCCAAACCCTTCCTTCCACCCCCCTTTACTTTTACAACTAAGTGCAGAAGTCACCTCCTCCCAAAATCCCTCTGGGGTCCCCTCAGAATCCCCCACCCCCACCCCGTGCTTCCCTTTGTCATCCCTGAGCAGGCTGTTGTGACCGTTAGTGTGTATGTGTCCACCACGAAGACTGTGATTTCCTGGACCTGGGGGACTATGACTTGCTGTGCAGTCTGCCTGGTGCGGTGACTGGTGTGTGGGGAAGCAGCATGTACGGTGCAGTGGTTGACTCAAATCCTCTCTTGCCACTTACTGAACCTCCCCAACGTCACACAGCAAGAAATCCTGCCTCAGTTTTCTTATCTGTAAAATTGGGTTAAAAAGGGTGTTGGGAGAATTGAGTTAGTATAAAATGTGAGCAGTACCTGGCACACAGTAGGACTTGATGGGCCCTCACTAGTATTGCTGGGGATCAGCACAGGTTTCCCCATTAGTGGATGAGGGAGGGAGTGAAGATAATTAGCCAAGTACAGGCCAGCACATTCCAGAGTTGCAGTGACCCAAAATACTGACACACTCGATGTGTGCTGTGAGGGGCCCAAGAGTGGGCTGGGGACAGGTATTATTCTTGGGGAGCAGAGTTCCATGCAGTGGGCCAGGGAGCAGGTCTTGGCCAGTGATGAGAAAGACCCTGTCTGTAGATCTTTTTTCCCATGTGAGCCATATGGAAGATTAAAAGACCTTGAGACTTTTATTAAAGGCACAACCTGACACTTCCCTACAACAGTAGTGTTTTCTCTAACTAGGGGCCCCTCCAGCGACACTCTGCTGACCACCCCTTCATCCCCACCGTTCAAACTGCAATCCTGACTGCCCGCGGATGAACAAGCAAGGTGGGGGGAGGGGTCCTCCACACCGGCAACTGTTCAACCACAGCGCTAACCAATCTCGGCTGTCAAGGCCATCAGCAGTGGAGCCTGGCAGGGAGCAGGAGTGTGGGCTCCTCATCAGAATGCCCAGGGCTTGAGTCCCATCTCCACCGTCTCTTGCATCTCCTCCCCTCTCTGAGCCTCAGCCACTGCATAATATGGGGTTAGCAATTACCTTGGATTGCATGAATGTCCCCCCCAAAACTTGACCTCCACTGTGACAGTGTTAAGAGGGTGGGAAATGCTACTGTGGTACTGGAAAGATGGGGCCTTGCAGAAGTGATTAAATTGTGAGGGCTGTACCCTCATGGATGGATTGATCCATTCTTGGAACAGTGGGTGCAGTTCTGAGGGTTTTAAAAGGAGAGTGCATGAGGAACTTTCTTTCTCTCTGCTCTGCCATTTTCTGCCATGTGAAACCCCTGCATTGCTGTAAAGCCACCACCAAGAAGACCCTCACCAGATGTATTCCCTGGACTTTGGAATTCCCAGCATCACAAACTGTAATAAATTTCGTTTTCTTACAAATCACCCAGTTCCACGTGTTTTGTTTTAAGCTACAGAAATGGATTAATACACTAATCCTCCCCCACTGGGCTGTGGTGTAAAATGACGGACACAGTACAGGTAAAAACCTTTGGTAAATGGGGGTAGGGTGGCAAGGGTCCCATCAATAAGCAAGGTGGCTCTTGGGGATGAGCTCTGGACCCACAATTATGAAAGGGAGACGAGGAGTCCCCTGACTACCCAGCAATGTTGATGGAGGCCTGGGGCTGACCTTCCGGAATCTGCTGTGGCAGCACTAATTGGGTTCTCCAGGTCACCAGCTTCCCACACTCGGGGAGGGAGGCTCATGGCCCTCCCCCTCCCCCACAGCTACTTCCTCTGGCCTGGGCTGCAGGGGCACTGACCTCCTGAGTAGGTGCTGGCTGCAAGGTTCAAAGGAAGCTCAAAGGGCAATGCATGACAGAGTGGGCAGGGGACAGCCAGCAGCCAGATCTCAGCTTTGGGGTGAGAATAGACAGGTGAGAGGGCTTCCAGCAGAGATCAAGGTCCCCTGCTTCTTAGAGTGACTTCACCTAGGTCACACAGGAAGGTTACACTTCCAAGGGGTTCCCTGTGTTTCTTCTTTCTTTCTTCCCTTTCCCCTCTTCTTCCTCCACCAGCTCACAGTTAGCCGGAGAATAGAGGAGACTGACTTGCTTGGAATTCCAGCCTAGCCTCTCCCAAGTTATGTCATTCCAGACATGTTATTTCACCTCTTTAAGACTTTCTTCACCTCTAAAATGGGCATACCCACATCTCCTCAAAAGTTGTGTGAGCTTCGGTGAAGTCATGTGTATAAAGCAACTGGCAGAGTGCCTGGACACAGTGGAGACGCAACACACCACCGCCTTCATAATGACTACCACCCGGCTGGGATGGAGCAGGGTGCTTGATGAGTCAGCGCTGCCTACCTTGGGGGCTGGGAGTGGGAAGATCCTGGTCTCGGTCTCTTAAAACACGCCCCCTCCCCCTCCCTCCCAACTAACGCAGGCCTTGGTTAGGCACCCTGGGCAGGGGACACCGGGTGCACGCGAATCCTCACCATGCATTTGCGGTCATCTATGCCCGTCAGATCCTCCTCAAACTCCTTCCCAACCTGGAAGTCCATGATGTAGTTCCTAAAAGTGCTCAGCGTGCGGATAATCATATGGTCGCCGTCCTGCACGATCTCTTTGTCTGGCTTGAGCAAGTTGGCGATTTTGCGCAAAGCCACATTGACATCTGCAGGGAGTGCGGGGACAGAGAGTTGGCAGGAAAACTCAGAGAACCGTTCTCAAGGTAGCGGGGGGCCCCAGGAGCCCGCTGTGCCCGGGAACAGCGTTGGGGTTCCCCGCTCGCTTTGCGCTGCCTCTGCGCGCAGTCGCGGTGCCTCTGTTTGGGGCAACAAAGTTTGCTACCCTCGTGCTACCCTTCTAAACGCAAACTAGTAAACCAAGGCAAGCTCTGCTCATCCGATACCCAGGCCCGGAGCCCACGGGCACACGCTTGCCGCCGACGGACCCTAACGACGCTGGACCCCTCCGCGCGGGGCTGGGGACGCGCTTCCCGGCGGCCGAGCCAGGCGGCGGCCCCG
>NW_007731589.1:77932-100427 GCF_000696425.1 Galeopterus variegatus
GGGGCGGGCGGGAGCGGCTCTGGGCTCTCCCGGGGCAGCGGCGGCCGATGCGCTGCGGCTGGTGGGCGGCCCGGAAATGCGCGCCTGCCGCGGACAGGGGGCTCTGCGGGGCGGCGACGGCCGGATGGCAGCGCGCACGCAGCCCGCGGCGGGATCCATTGTGGCCGTCGCTCCGCCCCCCGGCGGGGGCGGGGTGTTGGGGGTCAGGGTTGTCCCCGGCCGCGGCCACCTTCTTCCGGAGCTTCAGTTCGCTGCCCCTGTCGAGGAGGAGGAAGCGGTGGGGGTGGGAGGGAGCTTTGTTGGCCCCGACTCTTTGGTTCCTGAGGGACACCTTCAAATTCAAAGGCCGTGAACTTCACACGTTCGGCGGCCCCTGGAGGGTCGTGAGACGGTCTCCCCGGGCTCGCTGGAGAGATCGGGGAAAGAGGCCCCTTGCAGGCCTTTGTCTAAAGCCCGGGACAATGGCTGGGGCTTTGGGCCGCCAGGGTCGGAAAGCTGGGCGGTTCAAACCTGGGCGAGAAAAGCCGGGCCCTGTCCACATCTCTCCCCAAATAAAAGCAAGGGTGATGCTATTTGAAGTGCAGATGGCTAGAAAAGCCCTCTGGGAGATTCTGGAGCACAATCAAGTTTGAAACCCACTGCTTTATTAAAATGCAAGCAATTACCAACGTACTGTTTATAATTCGTCCCCCTCCCACCTAAGGCAGCATAGTGAGCCACAGTGCTCTGCACTTTGCTCTTTTCATGCAGCATCTTCTGCAGACCTTTCCATGCCCCTACACAGCAAGTATCCCTTCGTCTGCAGGGCTATTCCATTGTGCATCCAACTTGTCCCCTACCGATGGCCATTTATGTTGTTTCCAATCCCTCACTATTACAAACAGTACTGCAATGAGGGTCTTGGATCACTTCTCACTTGCCACCTGTGTGGGTATGTCATAGTGCTTTAAAATGATTGTCTTTGCTACCAAGGAGATGAAATAGTCACATGGGTTGACTTTTTGACCTTCTATTAAATGCTAAATATCTCTTTTAAATTGCTTTCTGCACAAATCACAGCCTAGGTGACAGCAGGTACATATCTTCCCTTCTAGCACTACCATGCTCCCTCCAACTCCCAACCCCTTTCTCAGGGCAGAGGCAGCTTCCTCCACGGAGTGGCTTGGATTTCAGTCCCTCTCACCCTCCTTGCTCTACACCAGGGTTTCCTGACCTCGGCACTGTTGACGTTGTAGGCCACCTAACTCTTTGCTGTGTGTGTGTGTGTGTGGGGGGGTGCTGTCCTATGTATTGTAGGACATTTAGCTGCATCTCTGGCCTCTAAGTACTAGATACCAGTGGCACCCAGCAAAGATGTCTCCCGACATTAAGTGCCCTGGGGACAGTGGGGGTGGGTGGGTGTTAAAATCACCCCCTGGTTGAGAACTATGGCTCTAGGCAGATGTACCCCCATGAGGACCCTATTTCCCACCTTTCCTCTGTCTGGCTCTGTGATGCTCAGGCCATCAGCTGTTCACACAGGCACTGGCTCTGTGTCCCTCCCTAGCCAGCACAGGGCTCCTCTTGGCATCCAGAGCAGCCTAGGGCAGCCCTGCTCAACCTGAATATGCAGGAAGACACCTCTGCAGTCCAGTCAGGGGGATGGATGGGTCCTGGCCTGGCCTGGGTTCTCTAAGGCATCTAACCAGGGCCAACCACGGCCCTGAGCTTCCTTGTCACCCTGACTCACTGGAATGGAGCATCAGCCAATGCGTAAACAGTGAACTGGCCACTCTGGTCACCCCCACGTAGTCTAAACTCCTCTCCCTGCTCTTTGGTGGCGTCCAGAGATTTCTCACCCTCCCCAACCTTCTCCCTTTTTGCTGAGTCTCCTGAGATGGTTTACGCCAGTGCATGGCACACAGTCAGTTCTGGCCCTCTGACGTGCCCAGAGCATCTGCTTCATACTCTAGGCAGAGGCCTGCCCCTCCTCCTCCTCTCGAGTCCTCCCTGTCCATCCCAAAGAACCAAGATCTAGCCACTCCTCCTCACTCTGACCACTCTGGACATCTCCTGCTCACCTGAGCACACTCTTCTGAGTTGGCCAGCTGAGCACATGGCACTTCATTCAGCTGGTTTTGCCTATTTTCCATCTGCCTCTTTGTTTAGCCCCCAAACAGGTCAGTATACTCCTGCCTTCCTGGAGGGCTCTCCCAGGTGCAGTCCCTGGTTGCTATTGTATTTCTTGCAGGTAGGTTGCAGGTGTAGGCTTTAGAGGCAGAATTCTGGTCTGATGCTAGCTGTGTCACCGTCCAACAGTGGTCTTAGCCTCTTTGTGTTGCAATTCCCACATCTGTAAAATGGGGACACCGCTCGGGGTGGTGAGCAGCAAAGGAGATAAGGGATGGAAAGGGCGTGACACAGAGTACTACTCCAGATCCACTGCTGTTGGAGCCAGAGGAGCCTTAGAAGTGAGGGAAAAGGCAAGGGGGAGGAGGGCTCTGGACTGTGCCTCCTTCTGGGGCCTTAAGATTGATTCAATGTTTGGAATGGAAAATGCTCTGGGGAAGCATCGGATACCATCGTGCTTATCCTACCTCAGCCCACACCGTCATGCTCGATTTAATCCATTAATCAGAGACTATTTTTTGGAGCTCCTTTCTGTCTGAGTAATATTGTGTAAAGCAAAGAAAGAGCCACCAGGGACAGTATGTAAAGAAGAGGGCGGGGGTCTGTGGGGGTGGCAATCAGTGAGGGCTACCTGGAGGGGGTGAGGTTTTACCTGGATCTTGGGGACAGCCAGGATCAGGTAAGGAAGAGGGGAAGATAGTCCAGGGGAAGGAGGAGGTAGGTGAACAAAGGAATGCCTAAGGAAGGGGCAGACTTGTCAATGATGGAGAGAGATGTAAATACACAAGGATGCCCCTAATTAGCCTTACTTCATTCACTAGCTCTAACGAAGAGCAGTGGAGATCCACGGCCAATTCTTAGAGGCCCAAAGAGCCACCAACGCTACAAAGAAAAGCCAGGACCACCCTGGGTGTGTGTGTACAGTGGGACAGACAGGCACAATGAACAATCCTGAGTTCAGGGAGAGGAGAGGAGAGAGCCAAGGGCCACCAGAGTGGGATCCTGGGTGGGAGGAGCTCAGGGAAGCTCCGGACCCTCCCTATGGGGATAGGGAGGAAATGTGTCTTTTCGTTCTTCAGCTAATCAGTTGACCCCACGGGGGAATAAGTCAGAGCTCAGGGAAGTATCTCCATGAAATGATTCCTCCATTGCCTGCTTGTGAGGTGGGCTGTACTAGGTCTGTATCAGTGACAGATCAAGCCGCTTGTCCAGGATACCCAGTTGTGGGGGTAACATAGCTTCCCAAAGGCAATGGGGTTGGAGCAGAGAGCCCTGGGACAGACCCTAAGGCTTTGTCCCTCCCTGGAAGATGCTCCTCTCAAGATGCTGGGGTGGAAGGTGCCTACCAGCCTCCTCCCACCCTCTTTGCCAGGCCTCCCACACCAGGAGACCCTCTTCTAGCAGGGGACAGGAGGCCTGGTACTTCCGACTCAAGTTTATAAAGAAAACCTTCCTCATCTGATTGCACTGGCTCTGACACCACATCCCTTCTTCTCTTCTCAAGGGCTCATTTTATTTTGGAGACTTGTAAAATATTCTCTTTTCTTATGAATATGTCTCTGGAGTTATGCTACGAATGACCCTGCTTTAATCTCTCAGCTGTCACTGTGCCATCTGTGAGGTTAATGTCTGAAAGGATGAGAGTTGCCCAACAAAGCTGCCTTCCTGTGTCGACGGTGTTGGGGAATGAGAGGGCTCTTCAAGAGGACATGGGGCTGAGGGGCACCGAGGTGTCTACTGATGATGCTTCTTCGATGGGTTCATGAATATTCAAATGTGCAATTAACACACATGTCTACAAGCCCCAGAACCTGAAACCCACTTTGGAGGGTGGCCTGCGGATTTATTTCTGTGCAGAAAATGGTTCCACAGAGTGGGTCAGCTGCCTTTCATCTGACTCCCTCATCCAATCACGTGCAATTGTTTCTACAGAGTATGACATGCACTGTAAGGAAGGGTTTCCTTCTCTCTCTCTGAAGTTCTTTCTTTCTTTCTCTCTCTTTCTTTCTTCTCTCTTTGTCTTTCTTGCTTTCTTAACTATTCCATTATGGAAAAATTTTAGCCTACATAAACTTACTGAGAATATAGTATATTGCAGTATATTGAGCCACCATGGATTCACTCCCCAGCTTCAGCAATTATTAACCCATGGCTAGTCTTGTTTATCTGTATCATCTCCACCCACCTCTCAATTTCCACAGTTTTGAGGCAGGTACCAGGTGACACATCATTTCATCTGGAAACATTTCAAGAAGTTTCTCTAAAAAATAAGAACTCCTTTTTTTAGAATCTAAAAGCAACATGTATTTACTATCTCACAGTTCTGGAGGTCAGAAGTCTGAAATGAGTCTCATGGGCTAAAATCAAGGTGTTCTCAGGCTTGCATTCCCTCTGAAGGTTCTAGTGACGAATCCTTGCCACTTCTTGCTTTTCCAGCTTCCAGATGCTGCCTGCATTCCCTGGCTCATGGCCACATCATTCTGTTTGTTGTTTCCTTCCTCACATTTCCTTCTCTGCCTGTCTTGCCTACTTGTATAAGGTCCCATGTGATCGCATTGTGCCAACCCAGATAATCCAGTATAATCTTTCCATCCATAGATCTTTAATTTAATCACATCTGCAAAGTCCCTTTTGCCATAAAAGGTAATATATTCTTAGGTCTTGAGATTAGAACATGGACATCTGCCTACCACATCAAGGAAAAAGAAAAATCTCATTTCAGTAATAAAAATGTCAGTCAATGTAATAAACAATACCTGAATGTGATTCCAAAATTCTTTCTCCCCCAATTTACAACTCTCTGGGCTGGAAACCTGTGGGAAACCATTTTTCTGTGTTTTGCTTTCCTTGTGTTACCCAGAAAGCTGGGCTTTAAAATTTTTATTCCTCTTGTATTAAACAGGGAAAGAGGGCAGTAATATTGGGCTGAGAAGTTCTTACTTGACTTCTACTTTAGTGATCTGCTGCTGGCTCTCTGGCTTGGTGGGTAGTTAGAGGTAGTTACTTCTCTTGAGAACTTTGTGGGTCCCTCTGAGATTATCTTGCTGAGAACAGATAATTGTGTAATAGCACATGGACAGTGCACTTTCTTTGGATGACTGCTTCTGAGAAGGACTCATTTTTTGGAAACATTATTACAACTAAAAACCAATAATATCAATTCCTTAATGCCATCAAATACCCAGAAAATGCTCAATTTACATTTTTCCCCCAGTTTGTTTGAACTGGGATTCAAACAAGTTTCATACATTTCCATTGGCTGATATATGTCTTTTATTTTATGGTTTATCCTTCCATTACAAAATATAAATATAAATATATTATATATTGCAGTGGATTGAATGGCCTCCCAAAGTCATTGAAGCTTAACCCCCACTGTAACTGTTGAGGGTGGGAAATCCTATTCTGGTAATTGAAAGGTGGGCCTTGAAGAGGTGATTAGGTTGTAGGACCATGCCCTAGTGAATGGATTAATAATGGTGGTCATGAGTATGGCGCTGAGTGCTTTAAAAGGAGAACATGTGAGAGTCTCTCTCATGTGAGACTCCTGGGTCACTGTCACTATCAACAAGGCCTTTAACAGATGTGTTCCCTGGACTTCGGACTTCCCAGCCTCCCTGAAACTGCAAGAAATAAATTCCTCTTTTTTAAAAAAATAAATTATGCAGTTCAGGTATTTTGTTATAAGCAACAGAAATGGACTAATACATATATCCATACCTCCCTTTCTTAGATAAATGGTAGCAGGCCATATACTTTTCTTTAAAACTTAATAAAACGTCATGGAGATTACTCCACAGTAATATACAGAGAGCTCCCTCCTTCCCTTTTACAGCTGGATAGTGCTCCACTGTGTGGACATACCATAGGTTATTGAACCAGTGCCCTGCTGATGCACACATGGGTTGTTTCCAGCCTTTTGCTGTAACAAATAGTGCTGCAATGAGCAGGTTAAGTCTATTTATATTTTTGTCAGTGTATCTTTGGAAGATTCATAGAAGTGGGGTTGCTGTGTAAAAGGGCAACTACTTAATGCACTTTTGCTGGATATTGCTGAATTTTTCCGCTTAAGATTGTATCACTTTGTCTTTCCAGTAGCAATGTGTGAAAGTGTCTGTTTCTCGCAGCCTTGCCAACAGATTATGCTGTCAAACTCTTGGATTTTTGTTAGGTGAAAAAGGGTGTCTCGGGAGTTTGTATTTGCATTTGGGGAAGCTTTTGAAGTGAGTGGCCGTTTTTTTAGTTAGGTAGGATTATAAAAACCCCAGCTGATCCTCTCTGTACATGTGAATAACCATCAGAGTGGGACAGAACTGCTGAGCATGAATATGATTCCTGGGTTTGTTTTATTAAATTGTATTTATAAATTCTACCCATGGTCCTTATTCCTGGATGTTATGTCATGTGAATGTCTGCTCAATGTAATATGCCAGCAGAAGTGCCATGTCAGGCTCAGGGCTCCCAGGAGAGTAAGGTCTCCCAGGATATGGGAAGATGGTGGTGGCCCTGTTGGCAGCCAAATCTGTCTACCATCTTGGGAGGCTTCTGACTGAGTCATGCCAGGGTCCAGTTTTAGGGAGGGGTGTTGATTTTTCACATGCCTTTTTTGCTATTTAGCTGCAGGTTGTTGTGGTAGACTTGTCTAGGTTGCTGCCAGATAGCTGGGCACCTTAGAATGGGTGGTCCAGCAGTGGGAGCTGACAGGGATCCTGCCCACAGTGACAAGAACATGGTTCAGTGGGCAGATCCAGGTCACGCGATGAGGCAACTGTTGTTGGTGGTAGCAATTTTGTAAAGAACAGGACACCATCTACTTTACCCCAACCTACCTACCCAGTCTAACATCCTTCTGCAAAGATACCTGGGTCCCAACTTTCCATAGACATCTATCCATTCACAAGGGAAAAGCCTCCTGGAGAATGAAGCATGGGTCCTGTGGAATCCTGTGATTTCTGTGGGGCAGACATAAATGTGGGGTGGAGGTGGGGTGTTACCCATCAGCTTGGTGGAAGCCCACACACATGGATTCCAAGGTCATGCCAGGGAGGACATTTCTCATGTCCTGACAGCCCTATCCGGGGTGGAGAACTTATGGATTAGAGGCCCATCAGCCCAGATAATAGGACCAGGAGGATTTTGGTGGAGTTATTGATGCCTAGCAGGACGGTCACTCAGGGCACTGGTTGGGCTGAGAGACAGCATCTCATACAGTGGCAGAGCTGATAGGAAATCAGAAGCAGTCAGCCTTTGAGTTTCAGTCCTATTTTAGTCTTGAGAATGTCATTTCAACCTGTGAAAGACATGGTAGATGGGAAGACAGGAGAATTCCATGATTCTGACTTACCATGTCATGACAAGTGATATGGGAATGTTTTTTCATCAGAAGCAATTAGTAAAGGAATTTTTAAGTAAAATGTCAGTGACAATTATACCAGAGTCACTGAAAAGTGAGAAAAGGGTCAATGTAATTTATCTGCCTACTGATGGCCAGTGAGCCTCTTTCTCCTGGGACATGCCCAGAAAAGGACGAGTGGGAGGTGGGGAAGGCTATTGGAGCAGCCATTGCCAAGTTAGTTCTAGACAGAAGACAGGTAGGCAGATTCTTGACCCACATGGCTGCTTGTTTTGTTTCTGTAGGCCCAGTGGGCCAGCAGCTGGGTAGAGGAGGTTGAATGTTTTTTGCTTTTTGTTGTTTTTTTGTTTTATTGGTCACTTAGCCTGAGCATGAGTATCTTTTTCAAGTACTCGGTGTACTTGGGCCTTGAGGATTTGAGACTTATCAGAAGATTTATAAATTTTGTGTTTTCTCTTTATTGATATTCTTAAAATGTATTTCTGTCTAGTAATAAATTTGAAAAACTATGAATTATATATGTTCACAGCTCTCACCATCTCCTGCCTTTTAAGGAAGATCGTGGTTTTGTGTATTTCACCCTGCAGGTTGTTATTGAGCTAATCAGGGGTGCTGGGTGGATGTGAGGGTTGCCTTGTAAGGCTGACTTGGTGGACAGAGAAGGCAATGCAGCTTCTCTTGGAAGAAGAGGGGAGATGGGGAAAGGTTGAGGGATGGGAGGGGCGGGATGAGAAGACAGGAATCCTTGCACCAAGTTAAGGATTTTGCAAAAGTAACTGTTACTACCATATATAGATTTTGTGCTAGTTATAAAATCCTGGGTAAGATAGGACTCCATTGGGTCTTCATTTTCAGGAGAAAATGAGGCTTATTTATTTATTTAATTTTATTTTTTGGTGGCTGGCCAGTACAGGGATCTAACCTTGGATGCTGGTGTTATCAGCACGACTTTCTAAACGGAGAATGAGTTTTAGAGAGGTTTTAGAACTTGCTTGATGTCACACAGGTGGAGTGGCAGGGCTGGGCACTAAATTTGTGTCTGGCTCTGTCTGATCTGAAGCCCAAGGTCTTAATCACCTATTGTCTCCTGAATGAGGTGAAGATCCAGGCTTGCTGGAGTGATAAATAAGCCAATAGAAGGAAATCCCAGAGAGAAAATAAGTCTCCCAAGTCATCATCAATATGGAAGTAGGACTTGAATCCCTGTGTGAAAGCACAGGGCATGTATTCTAAGCAGAAAAATCTATAAACAGTTAAAGATTAATGCACCTTAGTGAGGCTCTGGCCAGATTTAAAAAGAACAAATCTTGCAAGAGAATGCCTTTGCGTTCTTCAGGCAGAATCACACAATGGAGGAAAGGGCAGCAGCTGGTCAAACCCACACTGGTGTCCAGGAAGCACGGGACCGAGGCCTCCCAGGCTTCCCCTGTGAGTGAGCACAGAGCAGGGCTCATGCCAACCATGGCGAGGGTGGCGTCCTCTGAGGGGTGGGTCAAGATTACTATTTGGGGCTGCCTCAAGGCCTCAGTCTATGTCCTGTCTCCTCAGAAGCAGCAGAAGGTAAACGCGCTTTTTAGGCAGGTGCAGAAGGTCTGTACGTCCCAAAAGATAAGAAACAGGCCCGGAGCTCATTGTTTCAAGAACAGAGAGCACATTCCAAGTAATACTACAACAATCTTTATTAAGACCCTTCTCATCTGTGACCTTCCCTCCCGCTCCACCCTGCCCACTGCCTCTGGATTGAAAGAGTCTAGTGGAAGGAACAGAGCTGGCCGAGAGTCAGTCTGGTTTCGAATCCCAGGCCCGCCATTTCCTAGTTGTGTGATCTTGGGTGAGTCCCTTCACACCTCTGAGCCATCACCCTCACAGGGTAGTTGGAGGAGTCTGCACACAAGTCCTCAGTAAATTCTAGTTTTCTTCTCTTCCCTGTCACTGGAGGCCCTCAGCCTTCTGGCTCCAACATCCCTTCCTAGTCCTGTGGTGGTTTCCCCTTTGGTCACCATCTCACGTTGGTGGCTTTGCCTTCTGTGCCCTCCCTTCTCTCCTCATCCGCCTGGTCTCTTCTCTGCATGCTGAGTGCCCTGAGCCCTCCTGATGGTGCTGCTCACGCTGCCTCAGGCGGACAGGGATCTTCTCACGTGTGTACACCTGTGCCCACCTGCCTTGGCTCCTTCAACAAGACTGTCAGTGCTTTGTGACCAGTGACTGGGTCTTAAATTCTTTCTATATTCCTCACAGCACCTGGTCAAGAGCTGGGCACATGGTAACATGAGCTCATGAACTTTCATCGAGAGGACTAGTGTTCCCTCGTGTCAAAGCCATGGTGAGCTAATGGGTCCTTTTAGCACACACTTACTGAGCACCTTTTACATGCCTGGAACTGGCCTAAATGCTGAGGACAGTGGCATGAGTGAGACATGATCAAAGTCCAGTGGGAGACAGAAACGTAACATGTAGGGGATTGTATGATGTGCTTCAAGGTCAGAATGGTGTTTGAGCATAGCAGCAAAGTTTTTGAGTGAGCAGGCATTAGCCTGACCGAGCGTAGAGTGCGTGCTCCTGAGAGGGGACAGCGCATGCACTAGCAGGTGTAGGAAAGTGCAACTGTCACGTGTGGCTCAGCATGGCTAATGGGGAGCAGTGGGTGGCAGGAGGGATGGGATGGTCTGACACACTGGGAAAAAAATGTGGGAGAGACAAGTGAAGTCAGATCCTGGAGAGCCTTGTAGGTGGTAACAAGTTACTTGGACTCCATCCTGTAGCAAATAGGAGGCCACTGAAAGGTTTGAAGGACAGGAGTGCCACCAGGAGGGAAAGGAGAAAAGAAGAGAAAGCGGTCGATGGTAAGAAGGCCGTGTGAGTGGGCTTCTGTGGCAAGCAGCCAGTCCAGGAGGAACAGGACATACCATGGGGGCGCAGTGGGCAGGAGGTGGCAAGGGCTGTGTGACAAGCACAGGTGTCTTGTTCCTGTGCCGACATGCTCCAGGGCTCCAGGGATGAGAGGAGGATGTGAAAGTCATCTTCCCACCCATCTACAAATCCACCACCCATCTAAACAACGTCCTTTTATCTGCCCATCTAACAAACTACCACAGAATTCATCCACCCCCCACCCCCCCACCACCCATCTGCCCACTCACTAACTCACATATAGCACTGCCATCTACCCAGCCACCCTTCCATCCATCCCTCCAACCATCAATCCACCTTTATTTTAAAACAGTTTTCCACTTCAAGGCATAACTAAGAACTATAAAGAATGCAGAGAAATGTTTAAGGCCTGCAGCAGATTTCAAAAGTGTCCATAATACACAATGCTTTGCAGCTCCTCTCAAGAGATGGGGTATATGTTATGTCCCACCTCCTGAATCTGGGCTGGCCTCATGACTTGCTTTGACCAGTGGAGTTTGTGGCAGAAGCAATTGACTGTACCAGTTCTGGGCGTGGACCTCCAGAAGCTGGGCAGCTTTTGCTCTCATGCTCTGGGAACTCTACCACCTACTTCCAGGTGAACAAGCCTGGCTGGTCTGATGGATGATAAGAGACACGTGGCCTAGTCACCCCCACTGTCCCAGCCAACAACTAGTCAACCACTAGACACATAAGTGAGCCCAGCCAAGATCAGCTCGTTTGGACCCAGAAGCACCCAGCTAACTGGTAGACTCATGAGAAATAATAAATGGTTCTTGGTTTAAGCCACTAAATTTTGGAGTGGCTCATTACACAGCAAAAGCTAACTGATACAAGGACTCCAGGGAGTAGCATATTCAAAATGCTGCCAATCTCCACTTAAAAGAATTCCATCTGCACTTAGGCTCCCAGCCCTTGCCAAAGCACTTGCCTTTATTTTTCTTGACAGATCAGTTAGTGGATGTGGTGGGGCCCCAGACAAGATGTGGTAGCACTGGAATAGGTTGTGAAAAGCATCAGGGAGAAGCTCAAAGCTGTTCTTTCTACAAAGCCCGATGAGGATGATGATGACAATCCTAGCCACTGTCTGGGTGGTTACCATGTAACAAGCACATTGCATACATTATCTAATTTAATCCTTGAATCACATAGTGGGGTAGGTATTATTATCACTCTTTTACAGACATAAACAATGACATTTGGAGAGAGCAAGTTGTTGGCTCAAGGCTGCACACAAACTTTTAAGTCAAAAAATCATGATTCCAGCCCAGTTCTGAGTGATTCATGGAAAAGCCTATGCTCTTCTCTGTTATTACTACACTGTGGAGTCATTTATTTGGGATGCGTCCTCGGAGGTGTGGGATGGGGTGCAATCTTTGTGGACTTCATGCCTTTCAGTCAGTTATTTCCACTAGTCTGGGGTTCACTGAAAAACTCAGGAATCCTTTCGTTTGGGCCTCTGGGTGACTGGGCAGACATGCTGGCTCTGAGGGCAGGTGTGCACCATGCAGCCTGCAGCAGAGAGAAGACAGGAGCGAAGAAAGGGGTTCAGGGAGGAAAGAGTGTATGAAATAAGAGTACAGTTGGTCAGCTCTGGGCTCAGGGTGGGTTGAGATGCCCAGAGGTCCGTGAGAGTCGATGCAGTGGGCTGGAGACCCTGAAAGCCCAACTCAGCATTGGTCTGGAAATTTGCCCACCCTACTGTCCACCCCCCAGGCTGTTCCAGTCTGTCCAGGTCAGGCAGTTTGAATAGATCTCTCCTTGTTAACCTCTGACATTCCCTGATTCAGAGGGACAGAGAACCTCTTGTCAGCCTCAGTCATCTAATACAAAGAAATCCTAGCACAAACCATGAGGTCAGTGTAGGGAGGTCCCTGTGGACCAGAGTGGGGGGGGGGAGCTTTCTGGAAGATGGGGAACATGAGAGGTTCCCAAGGAATGAGTGGTGTTCAGAGAGGCTCAGAGGAGAGGGAAGGGCATTCCAGATCTGAGAAATGGCACCACAAAGCTTGGGAGGTAGGGAGCCCATGATTTGTTACAAGCTGTTCAGGGGAGAGGGTTCACGGCTAAACAACTGGAGAACAGACAGGAGCAACAGGGGGTGACAGGACTCCAAGGCTCACACACTGACTGAGAAGTCAGGCCTTTTCCTTGAGGAGATAGGGAGCTGTCAAATGTTTTTTGACACCAGAGTGACAATGGCACAATTTGAAGACATTCTGGAAGGAACGATCTTGGGAGGGGTGAAGGATGGATGCACTGCATCTGTTAAGAGCTCCAAAGAGGTTCAACAGAGACCAAGCTGCCTGCTGCATCCAGGACACACCCTTCTGCATTTCTTCTATCTTCTCTCACTTCCCAGATGGTGTCTCCCAAGGACAGACCACTTGCCTCAGAGTCCCGGGTGCTGTTGAAAGCAGATTCCTGGGCCTACTCCAGCTTCCTGAATCACAGGCTAGGTGGGCTCAGATCCTCCCTTCCCACCCTCCCTTCTTCCCTCTCTTCTTTTGCAAAGAACAGAAACAGATTCTGGGGAACTTAAAAAATAAGGAAATTTTATAATACCAAGATCAAGGGTTTGGATCCCCTTACTGGCCAGCTGCCCAAAAGGAGAAAAAAAAAAAAAAAAAGAAAAAAAGAAAAAAGAAAAAAAGAAAGAAAATTTACTGGAAGGATTATCAAGGACACACAGAATTTTGGGGAGGGAAATGAAAAACAAATGTGACCTCATACTGGGAATCGTTAGGACATGGCCACCAGAACAAACAAACTCATCATTTTCAGTCTGTCACTGTGTTCCAGATTGAAACTCTGGAAGTGAGCATTTGGGAATGCACCTCCAGATGAGGAAGAGAAGTCCTTAAAAGGAACTCAGGATGCTGTTGGGCAGGGAGTGGGGGCAACCTTTTCCAGGCCATTTGAGTGCCCACCCAGAGGGCCTTTGGTCCGGACACTGAGTGACACTGAACTGATTCCACACAGTCCCTGCTCAACAGGTGTCCTGTGGAAACAGTTGGACAGAGTGACTAGGGCTGTAACAGGGGCATGCAGGGGCTCTAGGGGCACAGAGGAGAGGTTCTCCTCCAGCTCTGGTGGGGAGGGGAAGGGAGGTGCTGTGGTTAGGAAAGACAGGTCTCTGGATGAGATGACATCTTGAGATAAGAGGGAAATCCACACCTCACAGACAGCCATTTGTACAAATGTTTTGTCTTTCTGCGGAGAAGCTAGTTGAGTTTTGGCCAAATTAGAGATCCCAGAGAGGAAGCTAGATACAGCCTCTCAGGCAGGAAGCTGCTTTGTAGAATCAGGCTGAATTCAGGTGATGGCTCAGCAGGCCACCCGCAGTACCTTCACTCCACCCTCCCCTGTGGAAGCCAGGCTCCACAGACCCACGTACACTCAGGCACATGCTGCAATGCCTGGTGCCAAGGGGAGCTTCCTTCACTGTCTTCCCAACTCACCCTGGCCCAGGTCCCCACTGCCTACACTGCAGGGAGGACAGTGGAGAGGAGTGGCTGGCACCCAGGTGCCTTTCCTGGTATGCTCAGGCCACCAGCATGCCTTCCTAGTCCACCACCTCCAACAAAACAGGAGCAAGGAGGCAGATACACCAAGTGCCCAGTGACTTCGTGGTTTTATGGACACCTACCCCAGTGCTGGAAGTGCCCATCCTTTCCTTCCTTCCTGCTCACCCTTCCCCTTACAGAAATGTCACTGCTGGGAGGTGGGGCTAGATGACGGAGTAGAGGTGCTCAACACATGATCCTCCCACAGAAAGGGAACAGAGCAAGGAATGGACAGTGAAGTACAGGGAGAGCATTGGTGGGAGAGTGTGGGAGGGCAGCGGGAGTGTGGTGAGGACCCTGTGGAGCACAAAAAATCTAAGCAGTGTGGTCTAGACAGGAGAAAGAGGCATGCAGCTTAAGCCACTGCCATGTCTCTGACACCAGGATCAGCACAGGAGAAATTCTCCCTTGTGGTGAGAAGAATCTGCTCAGCCATGAGCACTTCCCAGTGGTTCCTGCTGCTCATGCCCCAGTCTGCCTCAACCACCTGCACCATTGTCTAGTCCAAGAGCTGTAGCCCTTTTCCTTGCAAAGGAGGTCATTGCATGCAGTGCATCTCACTATGGAGCCCACACCATATGGCTCAGCCACCTGAGTGGCCCCAGCTTTCCAACCACATGCATGGTACCAGCTGCCCATGCAACCCCAGTCACCACAGCCACTTGTGCAACCCCACCCACTCAGCTGCCTGTGTGGACCCACCTGCATGTGTGGGCCCAGCTATCCAACTGCCTGTGTGGCTCCAGCCTCTCAGCTGCCCACATGGCCCCAGCCACAGACATAGCTGCTGGTGCCCCTCTGGAGCTACTGAGTCTACCTGGAACACTGAGACTACTGAGTCTACCCAGAAACAAAACTAAAATGCCCCACCCAATGGGCAATATAAAACAAATCTACAGAGAGAGACTCTTTCCTCAAAAGTCACCCAAGAGTAATAGAAGAAACAACTGCTTCACCAGATAACCAGACATCAACATAGGGATACTAGAAATATAAAAAAAACCCCAAACACAACAAAAATAAAAACACACAAACAAAAAACAAGAAAATATGATACCACCAAAGGAATACTATGATTCTCAAATACCAGATTCCAAACAACAGGAAATCCTTGAAATGTCTGAAAAGGAATTCCAAGCAACAATCTTAAAGAAACTCACTGAGATCAAGAAGACTCAGACACATGACACAATGAACTGAGAAAAACAATTGAGTGTATGTAGGAGGAAACTTACAAAGAGATAAATACCATAAAAAGAATGTAGCAGGACTCCTGTAATTGAAAGACTCATTCAACAAAATAGAAACTATAACTGAGAGCAGAAGCAGCAGATTAGAGCATGTGGAAGGAAGAATTTCTGATCTCAAAGACAGTTTTTTCAAAATAACCCTGGCAGACGATGACAACAACAGCAACAGCAACAACAACACCACCAATACCAACACCAGAATTAAAAAAAAATGAAAATAAGGAAGTCTATGAGAGCTATCAAACAACCTTAAGCATATAAACACCTGAATCATAGGTGTTCCAGAAGGGGAGGAGAAAGAAAAAGGCATTGACAGCATGTCCAACAAAATAATATCAGAAAACTTCCCAGGTATTGGTAGAGATTCAGACTTTCAGATCCAAGAAGCTCAAAGATCCTCAAACAGATTCAATTCAAAAAAGTCCTCTCTGAGACACACTGTAATCAAACTGTCAAAAGTCAAAGACAAAGAGAGAATCCTAAAACATCAAGAGAAAAGTGTCAAGTCACCTAAAAAAGAGTCCCAATCAGACTAACAGTAGACTCCTCAGCAGAAACCCTACAGATCAAAAGAGAATGGGATGATATATTCAAAGTACTAAAAGAAAAAAACTACCAGCCAAGAATACTATGCCCAGCAAGGCTATCTTTCAGAAATGATGGGAAATAGTATATTTCTCAGACAAACAAAAACTGTAGGAGTTTACCACCACATGACCAGCTCTTCAAGAAATCCTCAAGGGAGTCCTGAACCTAGAACCCCAAAATACACAAGATAGAACAAACTCCACTGGTAGAGCAGATATGCAAATGACATAGAGAAAGAAACTATACCACAGCACCTCAAAAAACCAGTGAACACTGAAGATGAACAATAAAAGGGAAAGGAACAAAAGATATTTAAAACAATCATATGAAAAGCAATTAAGTGTCAAGAGCAAGACAATACCTTTCAATAACAACCCTAAATGAAAATGGATTGGATACCTCATTCGAAAGACACAGACTGGTTCAATGGATTAAAAAACTTGACCTAACTATAGACTGCCTACAAGAAATCTACCTCACTTATAAAGATTCACACAGACTAATACTGAAGGGATGGAAAAAGATATACCATGCAAATGGAAACCAAAAACAAGCAGGAGTAGCTATTCTTATATCACATAGAATAGACTTTAAACCAAAATTATAAAAAAAAAAACAGAAAAAGAAGGTCATTATATAATGATAAAGAGAACTATCCACCAAGAAGAAATAACAATAATAAATATATGTGCATGCAACATTGGAGCACTGGGCTTATGAACCAAATGCTATTAGACCTAAAGACAGAGATAGACCCCAATACAATAATAGTTGGGGACCTCAATACCCCTCCATAAACATTGGACAGATCATCTAGGCAACAAATCAACAGAGAAACACAGGATTTAAACTATACTTTAAATGGATGAATTGGACTTGGCAGACATCTACAGAACATTTCATTCAACAACTACAGAATATACATCCTTCTCATCAGCATATGGAACATTCTCCAAGATAAAACACATGTTAGGACATAAATAAAGTCTCGATAACTTAAAAAATATTGCACTCATTTCAAGTGTCTTCTCAGACCACAATGGATTTAAACTAAAAATCAATAAAAAGCAAAACTTTGGAAAGCATACAAATATATGGAAATTAAACAACATGCTCTTGAATGACCTATGTGTCAAAGAAGAAATTAAATAGGAAATCAAAAGATTTCTTGAAACTAATGATTAAAACACATCATACTAAAACCTATGGGATACTGCAAAAACAGTACTAAGAGGGAAGTTTATTGCAATAAGTGCTTACACCAAAAGAATAGAAAGACTTCAAAAAAACAACTTAATGTTACATCTCAAAGAACTAGAAAAACAAAAACAATCCAATCCAAAAATAAGTAGACAGAAAGAAATAATTAGCATCAGAGAAGAACTAAATGAAACCAAAAATATGATAAAAATAATAAAATAATGAGACCAAAAATATGATACAAAAGATCAACAAAACAAAAAGTTGTTTTTTTGAGAAGATAAACAAAACAGACAAACCATTAGCCAGACTAACTAAAAACAGAGAGAAGACTCAAATAACAAAATCAGAAATGAAAAAGGATGCATCACAACTGATACCACAGAAATACAATGACTCATTAGAGACCATTATGAGCAATTATACACCAACAAATATGAAAACCTGGAGGAAATGGATAAATTTCTGGATATATACAAACTACCAAGACTGAACCAGGAAGAAATAGAAAACCTGAACAGATCAATAACAAGGAACAAGACTGAAGCAGTAATCGGAAGTCCTTCAACAAAGGAAAGCCCAGGACTGGACGGCTTACTCCTAAATTCTACCAAACCTTTAAAGAGGAATTAATACCAATTCTCTTCAAATTATTCCAAAAAATTGAAATGGAGGACATTCTTCCAAACTCATTCTATGAGGCCAGTGTCATCCTGACACCAAAATCAGACAAATATACCACAAAAAAAGAAAACTACAGGTCAATATCCTTGATGAACATAGACACAAAAATCCTCAAGAAAATATTAGCAAGCAGAATACAGCAGTGCATCAAAAAGATTATACATCATGATCAAGTGGGATTCATCCCAGTGATGCAAGGATGGCTTAACATATGTAAATCAATAAATGTATTATAACACATAAACAAAATCAAGGACAAAAATCATATGATCATCTCAATAGACACCGAAAAACATCTGACAAAATTTGACATCCCATCATAATAAAGACTCTCAACAAATCAGGTATAGAAGTAAAGTATCTCAACACAATAAAAGCCATATATGAAAAACGCACTGCCAATATCATCCCGAATGGGGTAAAACTGAAAGCTTTTCCTTTAAGAACCAGAACAAGACAATGATGCCCACTCTCACCACTCCTATTTAACATGATATTGGAAGTACTTGCCAGAGCAATCAGGCAAGAGAAAGAAATAAAGGGTATCTGGATTGGAAAGGATGAAGTCAAATCCTCTCTGTTTGCAGATGACATGGTTCTATGTATAGAAGAACCTAAAGACTCTATCAAAAAACTCTTAGAGCTTATGAACAAATTCAGTAACATTGAAGGATACAAAATCAATATACAAACATCAGTAGTGTTTTTATACACCAACAATGAACTTACAGAAAAAGAATTCAAGAAAGGAAGCCTATTTACAACAAGTACCAAAAAATAAAATACCTAGGAATCAATTTAACCAAGGAGATGAAAGATTTCTACAAAGCAAATCACAAATTACTGCTGAAAGAAGTTAAAGAGGACACCAAAAGATAGAAGGACATTCCATGGTCATGGATTAGAAGAATTAATGTTGTGAAAATGTCTGTACTACCCAAAGTGATCTATAGATTCAATGTGATCCTCATCAAAATACCAATGACTTTCTTCACAGAAACAGAAAAACAATCCTAACATTCATATGGGACAACAAAAGACCCCAATTAGCCAAAGCAATGCTGAGCAAAAAAATAAGGCTGGATGTTATACACTTCCTAACTTCAAATTATACTACAAAGCTATAGTAACTGAAACAGCATGGTACTGGCATAAAAACAGACACACAGACCAGTGGAACAGAATAAAGAACCCAGAAACCAATCTACATACTTTTAGCCAACTGATCTTCAACAAGGGTATCAAGAACATGCATTGGGGGAAGGACAGCCTCTTTAATAAATGGTCCTGAGAAAACCAGATATCCATATGTAGAAAAATGAAACTAGACCCCTACCTCTCATCACATACCAAAATCAAATAAAAATGGATTAAAGACTTAAATATAAGAGCTGAAACTATAAAAGTCTTAGAGGAAAATATAGGGAAAACAGATGTAGGACTTCAGATGTAGGACTGGGCAAAGATTTTATAAGTAAGACACCCAAAGCACAGGAAACAAAAGAAAAAATAAACAGATGGGATTATATCAAACTAGAAAACTTCTGCATAGCAAAGGAACTAATCAACAGAATAAAAGGACAACGTACAGAATGGAAGAGAAATATTTGCAAACTGTAATTCTCATGAATTAATATCCAGAACGTACAAGGAACTCAAACAGCTTACCAAGTAAAGAAAAACAAACAAACAAACAAAAAAACCCAAAAACAAAACCAAATAATCTGATTAAAAAATGTTCAAAGGAGCTGAATAGACATTTCTCAAAGGAAGATATACAAATTGTCAACAGGTGTATGAAGAAATGTTCAACATGACTAAGCATCAGGGAAATGCAAATCAAAACCACTTTGAGGTATCATCTCACCTCAGTTAGACAGGCCATTATAAAAAGACAGAGAATAACAAATGCTGGTGAGGATGCAGAGAAAGGGGAATATTTCTACACTGCTGATGGGACTGTAAATTAGTACAGTCATTATGGAAAACAGTAGAGGTTCCTCAAACATCTACAGATAGAACTGCCATATGATCCAGCAATCCCATTACTGGGGATATACCCAAAGGAATGGAAAACATCATGTTGAAGGGATGCCTGCACTCCCACGTTTATTGTAGCCCTACTTAAAATAGCCAAGAGATGGAACCAACCTGAATGTCCATTGATGGGTGACTGGATAAAGAAAATGTGGTATATACGCACAGTGGAATACTACTCAGCCATAAAAAAGAATGAAATCCTGCCGTTCACAGGAACATGGATGAGCTTGAAGAAAATTACATTAAGTGAAATAAGCCAGGCACAGAAAGAGAAACTCCACATGTCCTCACTCATAAGTGGGAGCTAAGATAGAAAAAAAGAAAGAAAGAAAGAAAAAAGGAAACAAAAATCACAATAATATGTTGAACTTTCAGAAGGAGAGAACAGGACTGGGGTTACAAGAAGTGGGAAAGGGGGAGGGGTAGACGAAGGGGGGTCAGCAAGAAACTGGTTCATAGACACAAAGAATGATTATGTATTGTAATGATAAATGAGCTAATTATCTTGGTTTGACCATCACATATTGTACAGAAGTATTGATAGTCAACTCTGGACCCCACAAATATGTATAATCAATTACGTTTCAATTAAAAAATAAAGTGTGTTTTAGTAATAAAAAAAATGTCACTGCCACTGTTTGGGGAAGAAACATGTGGCCCTGCCCTGCCAGCCATGGCCACATGGACAAGGGTGGGCAAGTCCATCTGTGGCCATTGAATGCCTCTAGGAATCTGGAATTGCGAAACTGAGATGAGGGGCGAAGGTGGAGCTCACCTGGGCACAGGTGTTAAAGCTGCTGGGGGATGAGAAGCTGCTGCCGAGGAGCAGAGAAGCCAGTTGGGGCGGGGGAGAGAGAGAGAGGATGGAAGGAGGAGAGAACCACAATTGCTTCTTTTTTCCAGTTTCTCCTGAAACCTGCATATATGAGTACTTCAGAAAGTTTGTGGAAAAATAGAATTAAGACAATACAAATCTTTCCATGAACTTTTTGAAGATCCTTCATATGTCCTGTCCTTGGGTAATTTCCATTCCTTACATTCTTCTGGTGTCTGATGCTCTTACCTCATTTAGGCTAGTTTGAAGAGTTTCTCTTTGCCAAAAAAAAAAAAGTATATATCATCATCATCATCCTCATCGTCATCCTTGACTAAGGCACCTAATGGTGTCTGATGCTCTTACCTCATTTAGGCTAGTTTGAAGAGTTTCTCTTTGCCAAAAAAAAAAAAAGTATATATCATCATCATCATCCTCATCGTCATCCTTGACTAAGGCACCTAGCAAACACTAGGAGCAATGTTTGCCCATGAATTGCTGCCTCTCTGTGGCAAATGAGTTCCTGAAATTCTTCATCACAGATTATCTATTGGAATAAAGAAATGGATTTTGCTTGTATCAAAGATAATGAAGGTGATTTTCTGCACAGGAATAAGGAAATGATAATTTCAGTAGCTCTATGAGACTGTTTTTTTTTAAAAAAATTCAATTTACTCAAAAAAATCTAGTGTCTACAATCTGATAACATCTATCAGAATAAAAAGTACACATACCATTAGAGTCAGCAATGCCACTCCGGGGAGTCTATTCCAGAAAAGCACTGGCTTGTAAGGGTTTATACATAAGGGTGTTTATTGCAGCATTGTTTGTATCAGCAAAAACCCAGAAAAAACAAACAAACAAACATAAAAACCCCAAAAACCTTTAGATAAGAAGTTCCTAAACTGCTCCTCTGAGTACGGTGTCCCATATATTATTAAGAATACTGCATGTATATATAAAGGGAATCCGTAGGCAAACATGATTCAAACACTGGTTTGCACAAAGTTAAACAGGTTTGTTTATCACAGGCTTCCTAGAGCTATTCAGATTCTTATTCAGACATTATTTTATGAAATATTTGTTGAGGGCCCACTATGAGCCAGGTGCTGTGCTGGGGGACGAGTCAGTAGTCACGAGTGATGAGTGTCACAAAGGAGAAGGGCAGGGGGCTGGGGGTACATGGGCAGACAGAGAGGGCCTCCTGCAAGCTGGGATTTGGAGCGGAGAGGTGAAGAAGAAATGGGAGTTAGCACAAGGAAGGGGAGAGGGGAGAACGCCAGCCAGGCAGATGAAGCCCCTGCCAAAGCGCACTGGGAAGGGGAAGGGCGGGGGTGAGAGAGCTGCGGGGTGGAGCCGGCCACCCCAGGAGGAGTGGGGGCCTCACTCCAGGGGCAAGCAGAGGAAGCTCAAAAGGATTTTTAAAAAATACCTTTATTGAAATATAACTTAAAGGCCACAAAATTTACCATTTTATATGCACAGTTTGATGGGCTTTAATAAATGCCACCCCAGGAGGAGTGGGGGCCTCACTCCAGGGGCAAGCAGAGGAAGCTCAAAAGGATTTTTAAAAAATACCTTTATTGAAGTATAACTTAAAGGCCACAAAATTTACCATTTTATATGCACAGTTTGATGGGCTTTAATAAATTTATAGTTGTGCAACCATGACCCCAATCTAGTTTTAGAACATCTCCCACAAAGGTTCCCTTGTGCCCAGGTGCAGTCAATCCTACTCCCACCCTCAGGCAGTCGACCGCTCTGTTTTCTGCAAAAGTTTTGCCTTTTCTAGAAACGTTATATAAATGAAATCATATAATGTTGTCTTCTGTGTCTTGCTTCTTTCACTTAGCATGTTTTTGAGGTTTATTTGTGTTGTTGCAAGTATCATTAGTCATTTTTAAAACTGGTGAGCAGTATTCTATTGTATGACTATAACACATTTCTTTCTCCATTTACCAGCTGATGGACATCCAAATTG
>NW_007731589.1:100480-101765 GCF_000696425.1 Galeopterus variegatus
TATAACTTAAAGGCCACAAAATTTACCATTTTATATGCACAGTTTGATGGGCTTTAATAAATTTATAGTTGTGCAACCATCACCCCAATCTAGTTTTAGAACATCTCCCACAAAGGTTCCCTTGTGCCCAGGTGCAGTCAATCCTACTCCCACCCTCAGGCAGTCGACCGCTCTGTTTTCTGCAAAAGTTTTGCCTTTTCTAGAAACGTTATATAAATGAAATCATATAATGTTGTCTTCTGTGTCTTGCTTCTTTCACTTAGCATGTTTTTGAGGTTTATTTGTGTTGTTGCAAGTATCATTAGTCATTTTTAAAACTGGTGAGCAGTATTCTATTGTATGACTATAACACATTTCTTTCTCCATTTACCAGCTGATGGACATCCAAATTGTTTCCTGTGTTTGGCTATAATGAATAATGCTGCTAAATATATTTGCAGACAAATATAGACATATATTTTCATCTCTTTTGGGTAAATGCCTAGTAGACATGTTTTCATCTCTTTTGGGTAAATGCCTAGGAGTGAAATTGCTGGATTGATTTAAGCCATTCTAGTGGGTATACAGTGGTATCTCATTGTGGTTCTAGTTTGCATTCCCTAATGACTAATGGTGTGGAGCATCCTTTCATGTGCTTATTTGTCATTTGTATATCTTCTCTGGTGAAGTGTCTTGTTTGGGGGTTTCACATTTGGTGACTCACAGACCTCAGGGGCAGTCATACCCATGGCAATAGGTTATTATGGCAAAAGGACACACTGCAAGATAAGCGAGGGGAAAGGATCAGGTGGAGTGTGGAGGTGTCCAGGTGCAGGCTTCCAAAGCTCTCCCTCCCAGGCGGGGTTCCCACAGAATGTGCTTCTTTCTCCCACAGTGGAATGCAGCAACAGTGCCATCGTTCCTGCCCTGGGAGGCCTGCTTGACAGGGTTTTTCATGGCTGGTGATGGAGGTGCATTCTGACATACAATCAGCCACAATTCCTGAAATTCCAGACTCCTAGAAGGAAAGCAGGTGTTCACCGTAAACTGCACTGTTTGTACACACAGTCTAGGCAAGCTGGCATAGCAGGATAAAGTGCCCCAGGAAGACAAAACAGCCTTATCAGTTAGAAACATAGGCAGCATTCCAAAAGCCAAGTTCTCAGATGCCAGGTCAGGGTCAGCTCCACAAGTAGACCCTTCTAAAGAGCAATATCAGGCCTGCTGGGTAATGGGGTTCATAGTCTGACTTTTGTTGTTAGAGTTCTTTACATATTCTGGATGCAAGTCATTGATTAGGTAAACA
>NW_007731589.1:102361-112813 GCF_000696425.1 Galeopterus variegatus
CTGACTTTTGTTGTTAGAGTTCTTTACATATTCTGGATGCAAGTCATTGATTAGGTAAACATTTTGCAAATGTTTTCTCCTGGTCTGTAGCTTGTCTTTTCATTTTCTTAATGGTGTCTCTCAGCATGAGTTTGGGCAGGGAAGTCATGTGACCAGATTTGCACACACACACAAAACTGCTCTGGCTTCTATGTGGAGAATGGACTGCAGGGGCCAGGAGTGGACTGAAGAATCCTGTTAGGAGGCTGTTGCAGTGGTCAAGGTAAGAGATGATGGATTTGGACTGGGAGGTGATGGGAGGGATTGAGAAAAGCGGCTGCATGTGAGGGATGCAGGGAAGGTAAGGCTGGCAGGGCATGCAAAACACACATTCTGGATTTCCAGCAGGGGAAAGAAAGGTAGGGCTCCCCAAATGTGTCCACGGAACACATTATCATTATTGTTTTTAATAGTGAAACTCCCATTCCTTTGTGGGATTTAAGTGTTTGATAATTTGAAAATGTGGGGCCAGATGAACTTTAGTCTCTTCTAGTTCTCCCGATGCCATGAACAATCCAATCCCTTCTGAGGTTATTTAAACAGTACTAAAAGATTCTGAGGTGTGTGCCTAGGTGTATTATTATAGATTGTTTATTAGTCACACACATGTGTATCTATAATGCTGAGTTTTGGTCCAAGAAAATAACTTCATTACTGAAACTGAACACAATCTATGCATTGAGACCCTTGCAAAAAAGGAGGGCAGAAACACCGGTAACCTAGGTAGTGTGAGGACGGAAATAAAGGAATTCATATTCATGTATTAACCCAATTACCAAACGTACCTTGCAAATCCAGAGCGCTACCGGTTTAAAATGGGATTTCACATCATTCCGTCCCAAGTGACAAAGACAGCATTATAAATGAGAAATCCTTTCCCCAGGCTAGGATACAGAGCTCCTCTCATTTGGGCAGCATATGTTATCACAGGAGAACCTTTATTTAAGGCTGGAAATTCTATTTACCCAGGAGTCCAAACCACTGTTTTTCTGTTCTTGCAAAATAAACAAAACGCCTTGGCAAACTAGATGCAAGAAGACCTGAGGGGATGGAAGGGAATGTGAAATCAGGTATGCAGGTCAGCGCCAACACGATAAAGCTGGAGCAGTGATATGGATTTTCTCTTCTGATAATAAATAAGAGAGGCTGTACAAATCATGAGACAAAACAGAAATTAAAACATGATATTTTATTTATACATATTTATATATATATTTTAGCAAAATAGGTTTTATTGTGTTGTTTTGTTTTAGAAAGAGACAATGTAAAGGCTCAGGAACGGATGTTTTTCCTGGTGGGAGCCGCGTGATACAGACAAGGACTGAAGAGACAAAGGCATCTCCTCCAAGTCTGGTTAGGCCTGGTGCCCCAAGCTATGGAAAGCCTGGACAGGGAGATGGTGACATGCAAGGACAGCTGCTGTCAGATGCACGAGGTAATAACAAACCCCCTTCAAAAAGGTGATGATGAATCTAGCTCACCATGCTGCTCATTTTGTCCCCTTCTGCCTCAGGGCCTTTGCGCATGCTGTTCCTTCTTCGTGGAAGCCAGCCGCCTCCGCGTATCCATCCCTAAGTCTTGGGAACTCATCCTTCAGGACTCAAATCCATTATCACTTCCCTGCTGTCTACACTGTCATCAGGGCAAATCCATTTCATGGGTCTAACCCTTGTGCAATTTTGAAGACCCTCTTTCAGAAAAAGAATAGATACTCACATCATTAGGGCCCCTCCAGGGTATTGGAAAGAGCTGGGCAAGTGAGGGACAGAAGCTTAAGCTTCATCAGCTTCATGGAGAAGCTGCTGCCTCTGGCTGTCAGAGCACTGGTGTATTTCCCTTCAGAGCCCTCACACAGTTTGCAATCACATGTTTAGTTCCCTGATTACATAAGCTTCCTGAGGGTATAGACTGTACCTTGTGCTCATCACTATACCCCTAGTGTTTAGTCTAGTGCCTGGCACGAGAGAGATCCTCAACAAATATGATTTAAATAGATGAATCCTGAATTTTGAATAATAATAATAATAAATCTACTGGCTCCCACTCACTGAGAGTCTCCTTGCCAGGTCCTGGGTGTCAGTACTGAGGATTCAGGGTGTGTTGGAATCCCCAGCTTGTGAAAACATGGGAGAGAAAGCCACTATGCATGCTTGGAAATAAAGGGAGACGAAAGCTGGGGGGTGCTGTGAATCATGGATGTGGCTTCTAATTCCTACTGTCAATAGCACTGTGTCCTCCCCACCCCCCCTACTAGTCCTTCATAAAAGGAGACTATTCTAAAGCCGCTGCTTCCTGTTTTCCCTACTGGGAAAAAGAGACCCCTCCTCATGCACATACTCCTCATGGTCATATCCTTAAACCAAGAGTCTCAAGCAGGGAGGGTGATTATTTGGTGCCCCAGGTGACATTTGGCAATGTCTGGGGGGTATTTTTGTTGTCACAACTAGGGGGTACTCCTGGCATCTAGTGAGCAGAGGCCAGGGATGCTGCTAAGTATCTTACAACGCACAGGACAGTTCCACAACAAAGAATTACACAGCAGACGTCAGTATTGCCAAGGCTGAGAACCCTGCCTTAAACCCACAGGCTCCCTACCTGCCACTTTTTCTGGACACTACAACCATTTGCAGGTGTTTTTTTCCTCCTCTGCCCTCTATACTACACACAGAACAGTGGGACCAGCAGTATTGCTCAGAGGATAAGCAGGAAGATATTCACCAGAGTAAATGTTGCATAATTTTAATACTACATTCAGTGTATTTAAAATAAAACTAGTATTTATTGTAACAGGCACTGTTCCAGGCCAGTGAATCTCATTAGAATGCCCACTCTCAGTCAGCAGGTCTGCGGCAGGGCCTGTGAGTCTGTTTCTAACCACCTCTCAGGGGACACAAACTTTGCTGGCCTGGGACTGCACCTTAAGCAGCAAATTTCTAGGTACCTGGGATACATCAGGAAACAAAGCAAAGATCCTTGCCCTGGGGAGCTTCTGGTCTGCCTAGAAGTATACTGGACCCAAAGAAGGCTGGACAGGCTGAAGTCAGAGGCACTCAGGGTCTTAGAAAACCAGAGGTGGAAGGGTATTTAGATGTCTAATCAACCCCCCCCCCAATGAAAGAGGCAGGGAAACTGAGGCACACAGCTTGCTGCAGCAGCTTTTGGACAAAGCTGTGTGATTCCTATCTCCCTGAATTATCAGGGGCCTCAGGGACTTCTTGGAGGGCAGAGATCAATCACGGTGATGAAGAGCCAGCAGCTTTAGGGGTTGCAGGGACAGAAGTCTGGGGAACCCCCACAGGAGGGTCCCACCACTCTGGATCCAGGAAACCCTGATTTCCTACTTCACTCATCCATTTTGTGACACATATATGAATACTAGGATATTTGGGGAGGAATATTAGATTCTTCCCGACTACCTCTTTATCTTCCTGCCTGACTAAATCTGTAGCAAGCATGAACCAGAGTAAAACTATGTAGAAGTAAATCCTGAATACATTCAGACATTTGGCCAGCAAGTGTAAAACTAAACTCAATCAGAATTAGGCCAGTCCAAACCCTTTCCTAATCTGGGAGTGGAATAACGAATCTTGAACACACAGGAGGCTCCTGTTCTCTTTCTGGGCCTACCTGAGCAGAGCTGTCGACCCAGTGCTTTGAACTATTTGCATGTTACTGAAGAGCAATTGCATTTCCTACTCCCAGTACCCAGGAACACAAACTTTTAAACTCATGCCAGTTCGACTGGAACAGTAGCAAACTCCACGGAGTAGCTTAAGAGAAGAGCAACGCCTGGTACATCAGGCATTAATAATATAACAAAAGAAGAAAAAGGAGAAACTTTTCATTAGTACTTTTTGATGTCAATTTATTATTTATCCCTTTGCCAATATTCAAACAGGCAGGCAGTCATAAAACATTCAAAAAACAGTCAGGCATCTGTTTTAACTCAGTTCCTTTTAGAAACCTGGAAATCAGGAGCCCTGGAATTTACAGTATAGCAGTGTTAAAAATACTTGCTCTATCAAAAATATTGCTTGAGGATCACTGCTTAGCAAGAGTTTAGTTTAAATTTTATGAAAGGCCAGTAGGCAGGCAGGCCATAGTCCGTAAGGAAAGATTTAATGTAAATCAGCAAAGTGCTGTTTCCAAATTTCGACTCCTCTGTTAGTGTTATTCTATTTGAAACAAGGGCGCTGGCAAAGCCCACATGGTCAGTGGTTAGCAGCCTGTCAAATCCCTCCGTCAAGACCAGCATGCTGCATCTGGTCCTAGATAAAAACGCGTCATGAGCAATTTTGATGCCATCTTGGGGCCCTGCCTAGCGCGGTCAGTGTGTACACCTTACATGTCACTTACACCAAACAGGGAGGCCTCCTTGCCCAGCGGCTCTGACACTTTGTCCAGCCATAATGAGCTGCCATGCCACTTTAACTTCTCTGATACATATCTATCCTTGGGATGCAGATATTTCCTCCCCCCCAAAGAAGGCATCGCTTCCTGGGACAGGAGACTTCTCAGAAGGGAAAATAATTGTAGAAATAAAACGAATGAAAAATGGAAAAGCAAAAACCAAAGCAAAATAAAAACCCTAACAGCCCTCTCTCAGGAGGAGCTCAGTGGAGGAGTGGCTGGCTGGTGAGTCCCTTCTAGCTGCTCTTTCCTTCTTTGCTTAGGGTGCCTGTGCCTTTCCAGGAACCGTCCGTGGTGTAGAGGTTGTGGTCCTTGATGTAGGCGATGACGGTGTCAGGGAGCAGGTACTTCACACTCTGCCCTTGGCCCAAGGCTCGCCTGATGGACGTGGCGCTGATCTCGTTCAGCACAGGCTCCCTGGCCAGGTGAATCTTGTGCTGGTACCTGCGTAAGATGGGCGATTCTGAGATGTACCCCTTCAGGTCGTGACCCGCCCGGCCCACGCACACCAGGCCAAACTTCTCCACTATTTCCTGGATGTGTGCGTCTTCCCAGAGGTTGGGGGTCTGGAAGGTCTTCAAGACATCTGCCCCGCAGAGAAGCTTCAGCTCAGGCACAGCTGCAAAAACAAGGGTGGATCCCAGCAAAGTTACAGAAGGGTCACTAACAGGAAAGATAACATCATATTCCGTTGGAAAACTTCACCAAATGCTTCTCTTGGAATGTATCAAGAACTCGATGTCTCCATGTTCATGACTTAAAAAGAGAAAGCATGTGAAGAAATCTGAAGCTGTTTCAGAATATACAGTTATAAGTAATGATTTAATTGATACAGCTTGTTTAATATTGGCAAAGTGCCAAGTAATACAAAAAGGATTTTTTTCAGTGTTATAACAGAAATCTGTCTGTGGTTGCTTTTGGCCACCGCAAAGTCTCCAAAGGTAGTTGTGCTGTACCCAGAACCGCATCTTCTGATAGAAGGTAAGGTTCTTAAAGTCTTAAGACAAACAAGCTGTGGGCCTTGGACAAGTCACTGCCCTATTTGAAATCCATTTTAGCCCTAGTGTTACTAGGTACTAGTAACTGGTATTTTCATATAAAATCTCATTGTAAAGATTAATTATAAAGGCTCTTATTAATTATAAATATTTTCATATAAAATCTCATTGTAAAGATTAATTATAAAGGCTCTTTGGATAACCAAAAGGAATCCTAGACCCCAGCGGGTGGCCTTTTCATTTCAGTTTCCAATAAAAGAAAGCTCTGGAACAACTGATGAATGTGGATAATCCCTTGGAGTTTGTTCTAATGGAATGCTGATTGTGATAATAAAATAATACCCTACATTTATTGGGTGTTACTATGGGCCCTAAGTGTTTTATGTGTATAATACCATTTCATTCTCAGAACAGCTTTAGGTAGGTATTGTTATGCTGATTGTGATAATAAAATAATACCCTACATTTATTGGGTGTTACTATGGGCCCTAAGTGCTTTATGTGTATAATACCATTTCATTCTCAGAACAGCTTTAGGTAGGTATTGTTATGCTCATTTTGTGGAGGGAAAAACTGAGGCACAGAGAGGCAGAGAAGAGGGGATTCAAACCTAGGCAGCCAGCCTCCAGGTGGGGCATTTGTAACTGCTGGGTTCTGCCACCAGCTGCTGGTGGGAATTGGTACAGGCATCATACCCGAGAAGCTCTAGGGACCAGACTGATTTTCCTGGCACTGTTCATATTCCTCTTGCATAGGCTAACCTGAAAAGGAACAACCAAGTCCATGCTAGAAGCAAGATGCAGGATCTCTGGTCCTTCTGAAAGCTGATCCCAGCTTCAGGGGACTACAAAGGCTGGGTTCCGAGAGTGCTGGTGTCTCTCAGTCACCACAAAGCCTCTATTAGGAGGGGCTTCAGGGCTATCACACTCTGGGAGACACTTGGTGTAAATGGTCGGTTTAGGCTCCTCTATTGTGGAACCTTCAAAGGAATCTAGATGCCTACCAGAGGTGGGTTTACAAAGGAGCACTGGACTGGCTGTGGAATGGAAAGTCAGAGATGGTAGGTGTCAGGGGTCTGAGTTCTGGCCTCAGGTGGGCACATGCTGCTTTAGGGCTGCAGCAAAGACCTTTCCTTCTCTGGCCCTCAGTTTCCCCATCCATGAGACAATGGCCACCAGACTTGTTTAAAGCAACGATGTAATTACAGAAACACACTTTTCAAACACTGTAGCAGCATAATATTGGTATAGTAAATGGTGTTCAAACACTCCTTCATTCATGTATCTATGAATTTTTATTGGTTACAGGACTCTAGAGCCAGACATCTTATATTCAAATTCTGGTTCTGCCATTCAATAGCTTGTGTGATCTCAATTTTAAAATGAGGGTAGTAATAGTACTTATCTTTAGGGTGATTTTAGAATGGAATACTTAGAACAGTGCTTGGTTCAGAGTAAGAGTGGTATGTGTTAATTACTGTTCTTTCATTCATTCACTTATTCACTTACCACTTATCTAACGATCTAGTCATCAAAACATCCATTCAACATTTATGAATTATCTCCTAAGTGGCCTTTTTAAAGCAATAAAACTGCATTAAAAATTATTCAGTAGCTCATACTTTTCACTAATTTGGGCTGGTACCATCGCTCACAACATATATGTAGATTTGAACTGTTCTGCATCTGTGAGTTTTTACTCTAATTTCTTATTTATCTAACCTCTGTAGTATAGCAAGAGACCTGTGTTTGGCCTTTCAAACAACTGAGTGGTTTGTATGTTGTCTTCCTGTGGGGGAGGTTAAATGATGCACATTTAATTTCAGGGTCTCCTGGGGTCTAGGGCACATCCTCTCTGTTCCCACAGGTCAGAGAACAGAGAAGACACCTCCTTCTCCCAGTGGATTTTTGTGGGGACAATTTCCACATATCTGCTTCAATCTTAGGTACTGTTTGATTCATTAACAGTGACAGTAGGGAGTACTATTCACTCAGCCTTGCCTAGTGGGGATGAGAGCCCACAACTCCGCCGCCTCACAAATCAAAGTCTCTGAGGCTGGTGGTGCCTTTCATTCCATGACGACAATACCATGCGACGGATCACTTATCATGGCAACGTGAGCCTCAGTCCTGTCTTCAGGCCTCACAAAGGCATTCACATATCCCTTTCAAACCCATTCAACAACACTGCTACAAAATTTTCAGACCGAGTGACTGTTCAAGTCCAAAGTACATAATTCCAAGGTGTAGCATAAAGTCTGCCAATGTGATTTGTCTTAACAGTGATACTATGTTAATGGGATGTCTGTAGGCATTTTGGGGGCAGTGTGCTTTGTCTTTGAGTAGCCACAGGTGAAGATGAAGCCAAAATTTACATGGACTGTGAGGAAAGTACCACCAGGAGCTTTAACTTTGAATGCCTGGCTGCCCTAAGTCAGTGACATCAAAGGACACCAGTCCTGAGGTCAGTCAGCCGTGGGTTCAAATTTTAGATCTGCTGGGATGCTGGGAAAGTTACTTAGCCTGTTTCTTTGGCTGTATAATGGGCATAATATGATCTACTTTGGATGTTATGAAAATCAAGTGATGGAGAGAATGCAATGTACATTTTCCTGCCGGCATAGTGTATGAACACAGCCATTAACAGTGATGTCTGCCATGGCACCCCACAGACACACTCAGAAGTATGGGACTGCTGGGTCTAAACAGGAGGACACCAGAGATGAAGCCAGGTGTGGGCATCTGATGGGCAGCACCCAAGTTAACCACACAAGGCCACCTTGGAATATTAAGCATAAAATGTAAAGTGCAAACAGATAAGAGTGGCTGCTCTGTCTGAATGGGAAGGGAATCCTCTGATTAGCCAAAGGCGGTGACCACCTTTATAAAAGACAGACCGTCAGGCTGCTGAAGGGCTGGGGGCATCATCCATCCCAGAGTGTCATATCCAGGCAGCCAGAATGCAGCAATCCATATGACTCCGTGTGAGTCCGAGGAGGACTACAAATCACAGAAGTGATGGGCGAAGCAGGGCTCTGGCAGCCAGAAAATGCTGAGCTCAGCATGTAATTTGCAACCCCAGAGTACAACAACACACAATAAAACACACAGCAAATGAAACAGTACTTCAGAAATGTCATTAGTAACATACACGCTATCTCGTCAAAAGCCAGACTTAGGCTGAGAAAAGTCCTCCGTCTTTCTCTCTATCGCTCTAGTCTTCATTTCTTTTTTTTTCTGATTACAAACATGAAGTCCTATCTCGTCAAAAGCCAGACTTAGGCTGAGAAAAGTCCTCCGTCTTTCTCTCTATCGCTCTGGTCTTCATTTCTTTTTTTTTCTGATTACAAACATGAAGTATGTGTTCATTGTGGAGTGTATGGAAAATATGTAAGTATTTAAAGTAGAAAATAATAATATAATTAATATAATTCTGCTTTGTACAAAAACCATCAACATTTTGGTGTATCTCTTTAGTCTTTTTCTATCGATTTAGACATGCAAATAGATGTGAAAGTATATTTGTATTCTTCACGCACTCAAGATTACGTATACGGTGCTCCAAATATAGATTATATACACTCACACACTCAAACTCTTGTATGATACACTCAGACACTCGTATATATTCATACACTCGAGATTATATATATGGTAATCCATATATATGATTACATATATGGATTAGATATATGCACCGTTTTCTTCCCACTTACTTCACAAGTGTTTCTCCATATCAGCAAAACAAAGCCTTTTATGTAGATTTTTCATCCTATGTATACAGTGTAATTTACCCAGTCCTTTATGTTTAAACATTGAGGTTGCTTTTATTTTCTGCCATTATAAAAAACTGCTGTTGATAAACATCTTTCTGCATAAACTTTTGTCCCAATTTCTAATTATTTCCTTAGCGAGATTCCTAGAAGGGGAATTTATCAAACAAAGGACACAAAGGATTTTAAAGTCTCTGATATATTTTGGTAAATTGAAAAGCCCACTTTTCATTCTATGTAAATTTCTTTTTAAACAGTTACTTTAGAATAGAACCAGATGAGTAGGATTTAGGGGGAGGAAGAGGACAAGGGACAAACCCCGATATTATAGGGCCAAGCAGAGTAGGCTAGCAGCCCATAGAAAAAGGAATCTGCAGAGAATGTGGGGTGAGCTTCGGGGGAGGGAGGGCCCGTACTGATGAGAGCAGCTGGGCCTGGTTTCACAGTGAAGGCGGATCCTGATCTGGGCTTCACAGGACAGGTAGGTTCTCAACAGGGGAGCCAAGAGGGAAGGGAAGGACGGGCAGGCCAGGCAAAGAGCAGAGAGAGGAATTCTAGATGCATGAGGAGGGAGGTGAAGTGTGAGAGGCTGGGAGCCTCAGGCTGGCGTCCCTCCCGGATGTCACTCTGATGCTCCCGCCTCCGGCTGGCGACTCCAGCATTCCCCAGTGGTGAGCCCACACTTATGCTGCTCCCCACCTTTGCACTTTACTCAGCCTGCGTCTCTGCACAGAAATGCCTCCAACCTCAATAACTTACTCATCCTACAAGTCTTGGGGCAGGTGTTTCCTCATCCATGCCTGGACTCACCTCCATTCACACCCTGTCTCCAGTTTGGGTCAGGGGCTGGGGTGGGCTGTTTCCATTCTCAGCCTGAGCCCAGAGCCTGGCCTGGGGAGGTGTTCAGGGAGTGTCCACCGAACCCTTTGAGGAGTGCCTGCTGAGCCAGGGATGATGCAGAAGGGGGGCAGAGGCTGAGAATGAACACTGGGCACCGTGCTCATGACTTGGGGAAGAGAGGGGGCGCCCATGCAGCTAATGGAGGAGAGGTGGACAGAGAGACCAGAGATACAGCAAATGTTCCGTAAGTGCATTAGATACAGGAGACACTATAACTCTTTCTTAGATTCTTACTCTAGCACACAGTTCCCAAAACTGGGTATGAAGTGAATCCCTAGAGTGCTTACTGAACATCCAGATTCCTAGGCCCCCCCCCCCACTCAGCAGGTATGG
>NW_007731589.1:113050-116401 GCF_000696425.1 Galeopterus variegatus
GTTTCCTAGTTGTGTTCCGGGAAGCACTAGTTCTGAGAAATACTAACAGGCATTAAGTGATTAAAAAGTAGTGAGAATGACTGCAAGCTACTTCTATTTCTTGTACGGTCACAACACACATGGGCATAGTAAAAGCTCTGAAAAGTCCTGCAGTAAAGGAACCATTTTAGGTGTGTTTAACCTTGGCATCCCCAAACCCTTCTGGTCTGGGAGTAGTGTCTCACCCACCAAAGTTGGGAGACCCTGCAGGAAAAACGCTGCAGGTGGGCCGCTGGGACTGTGGCCCAGTGGGCCCAGTGACTCCCGCTCGTGTCACACTCTGCCTTCCCACTGCCATGTGGAACCCTGCTCTATCTGCATGGGAGGGCAGTGTATTCGATCTGAACGCCAGGGCCACTCATGCTCTAAGATCACAGCCAGCGAGGTCCATCAGACACCAGGACAGGACAATGGGGTAGAAACTCAGGGTTACAAACTAAGAGGATAATCCAAATCGACCTTAAATTCCCCTAAAAATAGTCTTCCTCTTCTGAGTAAACCATTGAGGGATACTGCTATAAAGTGTTAGTCTCTGTCCAAGTTTTATAAGGGCACATTTTGCATTCAAAAAGGCTAAGGCTTTTAAAAGAACCCCAGCATCACTCTCCAGTTTAGCCCTGTGTGACCCTGACTGTAATCCATGTCACAAGCACAAGTCACAAGGTTAGGTAAACTGCTTAGGGACAGAAAATCCCAAATTCACACAATTTACAGGGGGTGGTGGCAGACTGCCTAATCTGACCTTTCAGCCTCAGAAGTGTCACCCCAACTAGGTGGGTCTCTAATTCCTTATCTAGAGCGTTGGACTTGAGTCCTCTGCAGCTGTGACCCCCGTTGGTTTTCACATGAATCTCTGATATCTTATCCTCCTCCAGACAAGAGGGTCAGTACCCACCTGTGGGGGCCGGGGCGAGTGCCTTGGTGTGGTCCGGGCCTTCCCTCTGGGGCAGGGATCTGAGCAGTTCACTGTGATGATGCCTGTGTCATAAACATAAAGGCTCAGGGTGTGTCTGTCCTCCAGCTCCCAAGGCCACCCGGGGTTCGAGTCTCAACCTGCTTTTATCCATTTTAGTTTGCCTGTTCCACAAATACTTGTCAAGGGCCTAGTATGTGCCAGGTGCTAGGATAGAAAGCAGATGCTATCTGGGTCCTCACAGAGAGCCCTATCTAGGACAGTTCACTACCTTCTGTGAAACCTGGGTGAAAGTGGTAAAATTAGCACATTTCTACTATTTTAGCATTTTCTTCAATATTTCTCACTTAAAAAAAGTCAATGTTCAGTAGATGTTAAGGACATGGTATATTAGAATCAGAAAACTGAGTTCAAAACACACATTTCCATTTGTAAACCAGGGATAATGACACCTACTTCTTAGACTTCTGTGGAGATAAACGAGCTGTACACATCAGGCACTGGCACAGGACATGGGCCACAGCAAGCTCTAAAACAAGATGCTCGCTCTTATTATAAGCTAGTATCTCAGAATGCAATAGTGTGATGGCAAGAGCCAGGGCTTGAAGCCAGATGGCCTGGGTTGAGTCCCGGCTCCCCACCAGCTGGCTGTGTGACTCTGTGTGAGTGATTTCAGGTCCCCATATGAATGGTTCTGTATCGGCAAATGAGAAATAATGATAGTGCCCACCTCTGATGGGTGGTTATGAAGATTAAAGGCATTAATACATGCAGAGTGTGCCAGGCATTTCAAACATGACTAGACTTATGCCAATTTGGCATGCCCAGCTTTTTTTTTTAGCAATCCATCTTCTGTAAATCAAGAGATACCTGTACCTTCTTTTAAAATCAAACACAAGTAATCACTATATACTCTTTCTTGTATCAATTTGATCTTTCATCTTCCACTTACTATAATATGCATTTACTAGAGCTGTGTTTGGGAGCGAGCGGTGCCTGGTACAAAATGCATATGCTTTTCAGCCAGAGCGGGTGGATTCCAGTTCAGGCTCTCCTGTTTGTATGACTTTGGATGAATCACTGACACTTTCAGAGCCTCACTGGCCTCATCTGCTGATTGGTCGTGAAAGTTAACACTGGCCTTGTCTACATCAACGTCACAAGCACAGAAAGTGCCCAATAAATGTTAGCTGTTCTTATTATCATTATTCAGCCTATCTTTCCACCAGATTGTGAACAGAGACTCCATTTAATTAATCTTTATAATCTTTGTACCTAGGAGTATGCTCACCTAAAGTCTGCTGAATTCAGGAATGATGGAAGGAGTGGATGAATACATTTAAACCTGGTCTAAAGCTTTTCCTGATTATCTCAGAGCCTTCTTAGAGCCTGGCTGGACCCGGTGTTTCCATTATTGCTTTACTTCTTTGCTTTTGGTAAGCCTTACCTCTGAGGATTCCCTCCTGGGTTGGTCTGGGCTCTTGCTTCAGACTGAAGTAGGTTTGAGTCTCACCTCAACTTTCCAATTGTAGGACTTTGAATATTTTACAGGCTTTTCAGAATGTCCATTTCCTCATCTGTAAAATGGGGCTAAACCCACCTACCTCACAGAGTTACTGAGCTGATTAGATATATGTGAAAGAGCCCAACACACATGGTAGGTGACCAATAAACGGTGGTGACTGTCATTTCATTTTACTTACTTTGAAGCTCTGAGTTCAAGTTGACCCTGCTTTCAGTATTAGCTGGATCTCTAAACTATGTTGTGCAAATGATTGCTTTCACTACCACATGCATTTTCCCCCGGGGCTTCTACTCTGCCTCTGTGGGTCTTGGCTATTGCTTCCTCTTGCCACCTGCCTGAGTGGTACCCTGGTGTACCCAGCTCTGGGGCTGTGTTCTCTGTGTCCTCTGTGTCCTCAGTAGCCCCACCAGTCTCCAGGGAGGCCCCATCAAAGGGGAACTGTGGCAGGAGCAAAGTCAGCCACGCCATGGTCCCAGTGATCTGCAGATCACTGTTTTTGAAGATGGCCATAAGGGAGGCTTCAGAGTTAACAGATGGAGCTCCACCTCTTGTTTATTTGTTATGTGACTGTGATTAACTTAGTCTCTCTGAGCCTCAGTTTCTTTATCTGTAAAATGAGGACAACATAAGGTCATGTTTGCAAAGGGTCGTGTGATATGGTGATGGTGATGCTGATGCTGATGCCGATGATGGACCACATCAAATGGCACCGTGACTCAGCCTTTCTCTCCCACAACACAGGGAAAAGGTGAGTGCAATAAGCCATCAAATGCCCTAAAGCCATGACAGTTGGCCTAGATTTTAAAAATTAGAATAAAAATAACCCGACGAGGAGAAAAACTCCCACACTGAACACACATCAAAGTGGTGTTTG
>NW_007731589.1:116740-118749 GCF_000696425.1 Galeopterus variegatus
ATAAAAATAACCCGACGAGGAGAAAAACTCCCACACTGAACACACATCAAAGTGGTGTTTGTTACTATGTCGCCATGAAGCGAATTCACTGTGGACTCTATCAAGGGGATATTAAGTGGAGCAAAGGATGGGGTGGATTTCTACAATGCTTCTGAAATCACCTGACTTTATAGTTTTAACCAGCTATCTGATAAAACTGTGTTGACTATGTCAGTGATTCCTAACCCTGGCTGCAGAAAATAAGTCATCTGGAGACCTTTATAAAGATAGCCATGCTTAGAGCTCACCCCAGACAAATCAAAACCTCTCTGGGGAGAGAGGGTGAGCATTTAAAAAAAAGCTTCCCAAGCACTCTCTGCAGCCAGGATTGAGACCAGGTTGGTTTGGATGGATTTTGATACTGACCATGAGCCTAATTCACACACTTGGCAAGTGAGACTGTGGAGCTCAACTCTAGCCAAACAGAACCTCCAGGGAGCTCTTAAAAATCCCAAAGCCCCTCCCTCTTTCCCCGACCAAAGACATCCTAGTCTCTGGGGTGAGACCCAGACATTGGTACTTTAAAAAGCTCCCTAGGTGACTCCAATGTGCAACCAGTGTTGAGGAGCACTGGACTAAATAAAGGATACAGTAAAAAAAGAATAAAAAGAAAAAAGAATATGTTCAGTAAAATCTTAGCTCACACCTGCATTTTACAGGAGAAACACTAGGAGGCTTAAATAGTACCATGGTCAACTCCTATTTATCCAAGAATGGCTTATCTGTTTTGAGGACAAATTACAGGTCAGGGATTCAGGGAAGGTAGCTAATATTGTTAAGCACCTACCATAAGCCAGGTGTTTTGCCTACACATCTCCTTTAATTCACACAGTATCCTAGTGAAGTAAGCAATGCCATTCCCATTTTAGTAGGTGAGGAATTGAGGCTCTGGGCAGCTAAATCACTTATCCCAAGGTATTCAGTTAGTAAATTTGGCTCCAAAACCTGTGTCCTAGGCCACACTGCCTCTCACAGGGTGGAGGAGAAGGCATCTGTTTCTGACTACATATTAAGGCTAAATCATTTGCTGGATTATCTGTTGTTCTGCTTCTATTCCCCTCTATTAGCCTGGACAAATGAGAGATGACTGTACGGCTTACACTAAAAGGAGGATCTAGGTGTAAACTTACTCCTTATGTAATTTTCAATATGTGAGTCTTTGCTTATACCAATGAGTGGTTTAAAAAATAAAAGGGAGCACGTTGCATAACATTTATTTCATATTTGCTCTCTTTTAATTTGGCAGCAGTTTCTGAAGCATGCTTCTCGCTGGTTCTTTCCCCAGTAAGAGGTCTGTAATAAGAACCAGGATATGGAAACTAAATGTTTACCTTTACCAAAAAGGGAAACATTTTTCTTCATTATTCTCAAAGTCACTTCACAGTGACTTTGAAGATAAGTAAAAAATGAAAACCAAACATGTTATGACAGGCCTGCAAATTATCTGACCTTGTCCCTCGTGCCCCCCCTTCCCTGCCAATTCTAGTGCTTCCAAATAAATAAAAGACACAGCTCTCAATCTGCAATCCCTTCCAGCAGAGGTGCTTGTCATTAGAGATGAGGCAGACCCACCTCACAATCCCCCTGACAGCCAGGACAGGAGGGACACTTCTTGCTTCTCTGCAAACTCCCTGTAAAGGTTCCAGACACAAGTCAGTGGCCCATTGTCCTAATGTGCAGGGCTGTCCCCGGGCTTTTAGACAGTTATATGAATATTACTTATGCTGGACACTAATAGGAATTCCAAAAGAAACAAGAATCCTGAGTAACTATATCTAGATTTACAGTCTTTTTTCTATTTTATATAAAAGTCTGGATTTATAGAACCTGGGATTTGTACAGTTAGAAAGGATGGCTTATTATGTAGATGTAGTTTTCAACCTAGTCAAGAAAATAATAAAAGGTCTCAATTACTCAACATTATCATGTGGTTCTGAGTCAGGAAAGTTATTTATATTTTAAAAATCCTC
>NW_007731589.1:120078-120877 GCF_000696425.1 Galeopterus variegatus
GGTCTGTCCTGTGTGAGTAGGCTCCCTCAGGCATGGGGAAAGGCACTACCTCAGTGACCACGTGCCTCTTACAGCCCAGAGTAGCCTTTTTACTGAGAGGAAGACTGTGAGAGTGAGTTTGGGCAAGGGTCTCATAAAGCAATGTGGATAGTGGGGTCAGAATGTTTGAGGAACATCGTGACTTCCCTCTTTGTGGGACTTAAGGGGCAGCTTTGTTCTCTAATGATGTTTGGGACAATAGTTATATGTGGTTTCTTAGCCCAAATAGGGGATTTTGAGGATGAGAGATGAAGGCATAGAATTTAGTTTGGCCAGGTTCGGTGGGTGATGGATGTGGATGGATGGCACAGGCCCACCACTGACTTGGGAGGCACGTGCTGCTCACGCAAAGGGAAGGCCTACTTTGGAATAGACACGGCTGCACTGATTAGCAATGGAAACTGCCCTGTAGATCTTCTGAACCTCCACGAGATTTATCTGATGACAGATAAACTTTAATGTGTTAAGCCCTTGAAACTGGGGATCTGTTGTTACTGCAGCCTAGCCTAGTCAATAATGACAAATGTTACTTTAGGAGATATTCCCTGCTATTCTTAGTTTAAGAGCCTCTGTCATAAATGAATGTTGAATTTTATCAAATTTTTTTCTGCAACTCAAAATGATTGAGCAATTTTCTCCTTTAGTCAGTTAATATAGTGGACTGCCTTGATCAATTTTCTAATCTTAAACCAACATTGCATACCTGATATAAATCCAATTTGGTTAAGATATGTTATCTTTTTTATGTATTGGTGGGTTC
>NW_007731589.1:121084-122236 GCF_000696425.1 Galeopterus variegatus
ATACCTGATATAAATCCAATTTGGTTAAGATATGTTATCTTTTTTATGTATTGGTGGGTTCGCTTTGCTAATTCTTCTTAGGAAGTAAGACAGGTCTGTAATTTTCCTTTTTCTTACTGTCCTAATCAGGTTTTGATATCAAGCTTATGTTAGCTTCAAAAAAAGTGTTGGGAAGTTTCCTCTTTTTATATGCTTTAAGAGAGCTTGTGTGTAGGACTAAAATAATATTTTTTCTTAAGTGTCTGGTAGAACTCATCAGTGAAGTCATATGAGGCTACATCTTAATTTGTGTGAAAATTTTTGACTACTGATTTAATTTCTTTAATGGTTATAGTTCAGATTTTAATTTGTTCATTTTAACTTTTGGTAACTTACCTTTTTCTAGGATTTTGTCCATCCTATCTAAAATTTAAAATTTATTGGCATAAGGTTCTTCATAATATTATCTAATTTGTTTCATGTCTGTGCCATCTGCAGTGTCTTTTTCATTCCTAAAGTTGGTTGTGTTTCCTTTCTTTTTCCTTGTGCAGTATTGCTAGAGGTTGGTCACTTTACTAGTCTTTTCAAAGAACCAACTTTTGGCATATTGATTTCCTCTACTGAAGGTTTGCTTCCTGTTTCACCAATTTCTGTTCTTATTTTCATTAATTCTACCCTTCTAGTCTCTTGGTATTATTTTGCTGTTCTTTTTCTAACTTCTCGTGATGTATGCTCAGCTAATTCATTTGCAGTTTGTCTAATTTCCTATTATCCACAGTTCCTGCTATAAAATTTTCTTCTAAGCACATCTTTACTTGCATCTCAGTTTTTATATGTGGTATTTTCATTCAGTTCAAAATATTTTCTAATTTCCATTATGATGTCTGTTTTGATCTCTGAGTTTTTTATAAGCATTTTTCTTAATTACCAAACATATTGTGATTTTAGGTTATCTTCTGTTATTGATTTCTAACTCAGTTGGCACTGTTGTCAGAGAACATACTCTATATGGATTCAATCACTTCAAATGTGTTGATACTTGCTTTATGTCCCAGTATGTGGTCACTTTTGTTAAATGTATCATGAGTGTTTAAAAAGATTGTGTATTCTATGGTTGTTGGGCGCAATGTTCTACTTTTTCATTCAAGATTACTAATTGTTTTGTTTAAATAT
>NW_007731589.1:122560-155156 GCF_000696425.1 Galeopterus variegatus
GGTTGTTGGGCGCAATGTTCTACTTTTTCATTCAAGATTACTAATTGTTTTGTTTAAATATGTGTTCTTAATGATTTTTTTGTCTGCCTGATGTATTAGTTATGGAGACAGGCAGGTTAAAATATCCCACTGGGGGCCGAGCCTGTGGTGCACTCGGGAGAGTGCGGCGCTGGGAGCGCAGCGACGCTCCCCCCCCCGTGGGTTCGGATCCTATATAGGAATGGCCGGTGCGCTCACTGGCTGAGCGTGGTGTGGGCGACACCACACCAAGGGTTGCGATCCCCTTACCAGTCACGAAAAAATCCCCTTACCAGTCACGAAAAAGACAAAAAAAAAAACCAAAAAAACTCCCATTGGGATTGTGAAATTTTCCATTTTTTCTTTTAGTTCTTTCAACTTTTGTTTCATATATCTTTTTTTTGTTTTTTTTTGTCTTTTGTCTTTTTCCGTGTCCGGCAACGGATCGCAACCCTCAGTGTTGCCCCCGCACCGGACCGGGGACCGGCAACGGGATCGCAACCCTCGGCGCTGCTCCCGCGCCTCGCTCAGCCAGTGAGCGGGAACCGGTCTGCATGTGGGATCCGAACCCTCGGGCGGGAGCGCCGCCGCGGCTTCCCAAGCGGCGCACTATCCAGTGCGCCACCGGGCCGGCCCTTGTTTCATATATCTTAAGGATATGTTATTAAGTGCCTACATATTATAATTCTTATGTATTTTTTTGTGAAGAATTGAGCTGCTATCAGTAGTAATGTCTTTTTTGATTTAGAGTTTCATATGTCCAGTAATATAGCCTCAACAGCTTTATTTTGGTTAGTATACACATGGCATGTTTTTTTCCACCCTTTTATTTTCAACCTTTCTGCACTTTTGTTTTAGGTAAGACTTTTGTAAATTTCCTATGTCTGGATTAAAAAATTTTTTTTGTCATGTTTGACAATTATTGACTTTTCACTGGAACAGTAAGTTCACTGTTCACTTACATTAATGTGAATGCTGATATATTTGAGTTTAAAGATACCACCTCATTTTGTGTTTTCTGTTTGTTACACGTTTCCTTTATTCTATTTTCCTGACTCTCTTTGGATTTTATTACTTCATTTTTGCTCTCCTAGACTATAAGTTATGTATACAGTCATATCCAAAGTAAAGCAAGACCCTTGTCCTCTTCCTCAATAACACAAGGACTTAAAACTCTGTAACTCCATTTACCACCCTCCTGACTTACATGTTATTGTTGCTGCTGCTGCTTTATGTCTATTTTCCTCTAACTCTATTTGACCTTATTATTTTGTTTTATACAACCAATGCTCATTTAAATTGACCCACATATTTGCCATTTTTTGTGCTTCATTTCTTCTTGCATATATCAGACCTTCTAAGTGGGAATCACTCTCCTGACAGAATACATCCTGCAGAATTTCTTTAAGTTAGTGACTTCATCCTTGAAAGACATTTTCAAAATATGATCCTCAGTTTTGAAAGATATTTTCACTGGGTATTAAATAATTGGTTGCAATAATTTTTCTTCAGTACTCTGAAGTTGTTGTTCCATTGTCTCCCATTGTTGATGTTGAGAAGTCATCTTAAGTCTAACTGCTATTCCTATAAAGGTAATCTGTATTTTTCTGGTTGCTTTGAAATTGTTCTCTGTCTACACATGAATTTCTTTTCATTTATCCTGCTTGGGATCATTGGATCCTTTAAATCTGTGGATTGGTGTCTTCATTAGATTTGTAAAATTCTTAGCTATTATCTTTTCAACAATTGCCTCTGCCCTCTTTCCTTCCCATCATCTGTAAGTCTAACTGCTATTCCTATAAAGGTAATCTGTATTTTTCTGGTTGCTTTAAAATTGTTCTCTGTCTACACATGAATTTCTTTTCATTTATCCTGCTTGGGATCATTGGATCCTTTAAATCTGTGGATTGGTGTCTTCACTAGATTTGTAAAATTCTTAGCTATTATCTTTTCAACAATTGCCTCTGCCCTCTTTCCTTCCCCTCTCTTCTAGCTCTCTCATTATATATAATAGCCTCCATGTCTCTTACCCTCTCTTCTGGAATTAAAAATAAATCCCTTTCTCTGTGCTCCATTCTGGATAATTTCATTTGATTTATATTTCAGTCTGCTAAGTCTATATTTTACTCTATCTAATCTGATTGAGTAAACTATAGATTTAGTGTTCAACATCATTCATTGAATGTTTGAGTCTTCCAACCCATGAAAATGCTATATCTTTCCATTTGTTTAGGTCTTTTTTGATTTTTTTTTCATCAGCATCATGTAATTTTCAGGACAAAGATTAAGTGTTTCATTTTCTTTAGATTAATTATAAATAGTAGTGTGTTTCTAATTTTGGTTTTCATATGTTTGTTATTAGTATATAGAAATATGATTGATTTTTGTGTATTGATTTTTATCTCACAACTGAACTCACTTATTCTAGGATTTGTGTGTGTGTGTGTGTGCTCTTTTTTTGCTGTTGTTGATTCCTTGGGATTTTCTACAATCATGTCATATTCAAATAGGGAAAGTTTTATTTATTCCTTGTATGCCTTTTATTCTTGATTTGAAACACTTCCTTTTTTCTAATATAAGCATTTAATGTTTTAAATTTCCTTCTTTGCACTGCTTGAGCTGCATCCAACATATTTTTATATGCTGTATTTTCACTTTCATTTAATTCTATGTTATTTTTAAAAATTTCCTTTGAAATTTTCTTTTTGGTCCATGGATTATTTAGAAGTATGTTGTTTAATTTCCAAGTGTTTTAATATTTTCCTGTTGTCTTTCTTTTATTGATTTCAGTTTGATTCCTTTATTATCAGAGACCATACTCTATACAATTTCAATCATTTTAAACCTGTTGAGGTTTGTTTTATGGCTCAGAATATGGCCTATCTAAATGAATGTTCCATGGTTGCTTAAAAAAGTATTATTCTGTTGTTGTTGAGTGGAGAGTTCTATACACATCAGTTAGATCCTGTTATTGATTGTTCAGTTCTTCTCTGTTCTTGCCAATTTTCTGTCTAGTAGTAGTAACTGCTGAGAGTGGGGTGTTGAAATCCCCAGCTACAATTGTCAATTTGTGTATTTGGCCTTTCAGCTCTATCAATTTTTGCTTCATGTATTTTGAGACTCTGTTTTTTGATGTGCACATACTTAAGATTGTTATGTCTTCTTAAGGGGCCTTCATTGAACTTTTAATTTTGTTTATTTTAGTCATCCTTTCTAGAAATTCTGATTGGTTCTTCATTATCTGGTAAGTCACTTTTTATAGTTTCTTTTCTTTAAATGTAAGTGTAACTGTTTTAAAACCCTTACCTGACAATACCAATTTCAAAGTCCAGCAGGTTATTTCTGCTGTCCATTGTTTCTGCTAGTTCACAGTCATATTGTTTCTTTCATGCTTAGTTATTTTTGAATGCTTGCTAGTCATTGCCCCTGGCTAGTTATTTGTGGGGGCTCTTCCAGATAGATATGCCCTTCTCCAGAGAGGCTTCATGTTTGCTTTTGCCAGGCACCTGAAGTTATCGAGTCATGGATCACCTTAAATCAAGTTCCCAACCTGAGCTTCTTTGGCTAATCCAGGCTGAAGGTTGTAAATCTGAGCAAGGGCTCATATGCAGCCCCTTCTTCCTAGGGATATCCTAGGGATATCTTTCTTTTTTCTTGTCATACTTGCCTCAGCACCAGGGCATTGAGACATTTCTGGAGTCCTCTAGGATTAGAGGAAGGAGGTGGGTTAAGATCTAGTTCATACCCTGGCTCTGAGGGGGTAGTTCCTTGAGTGTCCAGCTTAACATGGGGGAAATCACCTACGAGACTCCCAGCTTGGGAGGCAACCAGCCTTAAATTCTGTCCCTCCTGGCTTATGTGGCTGCTGACTCAAAGCATAAAGGAGCAGTTCTGGCATGTGCTCACAGGGCATCCGTTGCTTTGTGTTCCAACCTCTCTGATTACGTGCTTTCCCCTCATCTTTTCAGCTTTAAAAGTGAAGTTTGTAAAATGTTCTACCCATCATTTCTTGGGAGAGTTGATCCAAAGAGCATAGCTTGCCCCTCTGAAAACTGGAAGTTCTCTGATACATTTCCATCCCTGGAATCCTGGTTGCCCTGGGCCTTCCTTCCTGGAGGCTAAGGTACCCACTGCTTCAGAGGGATAGAAGACCCCACTGAGATCAAGGAGGTGATGTTGAGCTTTTGACTTCCAGACTGGCTCCTAAAACTCACTTCAGAGGTAACACTTGTGTAGGTTAAAGCTTCCATTTGTAACAGCTAGGCTTCAATGAGAGAGAAAACATTTATTTAATTTCCAGAGGTTACCCTTAAAAAATCAAGAACCAGAGCCCATGGAATCAAAGCACACAGTTTTACTAAAGACCATAGAGTAGTAAGATGAAGAGAATGTGAAAATGGGAACGAAAGGTCCTTTCAGGGCTGAGGGTGGGGTGAGGTGGAAGAATGGGCAGAAGGGTAGAAAACAGCATGGTGGGGAAGATTTGTGGTGACAGAGTTTAGATAGAAGTTGAGACCTGCTCCCTATATTCATTCTCTTACCCTTCAGAGACAAAACTTGCTTGTGTTGGGGTTGGATAGGGTATAGTTAAGAGGCCCAGTTAAATTTGGAAACTGTAGAGTAGGCTTGCATTTTGCTTCCCACCTGGAATTCTGGAAGGAGACCATCTCACATTGCCCTGTGCCAATGCAGAACAGCAATGGCAGAGTAGAGACAGCAAAGTGGCATGTATAGGCAGAGAGGGCTTCAGAAAACACCCCTCCCTCAGCTTCAACAGGGCATGGCAGAGATCTGTAAAAATCCCCAAGCGTCCTTGAGAGAAGCAGTGAAGGAGGTTGAGAATTAACAGTCAACATGATTACTAGGGGGCAGGTACAAGGTACAGAGAGTACAACCCAAAGCTGGGGAGCATGGTGTTGGCAGTACCAGGTAGAGCCCAGGTATGGGTCCAGACAGCAGGGATGCAGTGCTTGAGCCAAGAGAAGCTGAGGAGGCTTCCATAGTGGAGGCAGACAGGATGGAGGCCAATGCCTAAGGTCCAGGGCAGACCCCTCAGCTAGAGGGCAGTGCAGACTAGATACCCCTTTTTGGATGCCAGAAAAACTAAGCCACCCAGGATGCTTAACTAACTCTTGGGGAGGTAGGCAGGAAAAGATGAACTTGATTAATAATTGACCTGTAAAAAACTAAGCTAAAATTAGAAGACAGTTATTTAGTAATGACAAATTTTTCACCATTCATGGAAATGGTAGCTCAAGAGCAAGTTGAATGTTATAGAAATGAAAGTAAGTTACATTTCTGTACATATGAGTCAGTCCCACATTACACATGGGACATATATGTTACTTCCTTCTCTTTTCCTCTTTAAAAGAAATGGGAACTGGGAGGACTAACTCCTGTTGGGTGCTGACTCTTTTGGATAATTTACATATATTCAGTCTTCACATTAATCTCAGGAGGAAACACATTTACAGGAGGAAACAAACACCTAGGTGTTAACCACGCTTGTTTAGCTCATCTTGACAGGACAGGTTGTGCATTGAGAAATGCTTTTTTATAGCACCCAGGAGAGGAGAGGAGAGTCAATAAAAATAACAATTTGACCTAAAATTCCTTCTTGCCCTCCAAATAGTTGTAAGTCCAAGCCTTTTCCCTTCTCCACTGCTCTTGGCCACAATCCCAGTAACCACCCCCCTCTGCCCCCGCCAACTCTGTTAGATACAGGTTCTTCTCTTGTAACCCTCTGCTGCTCAGGCATATCTCCATTACAGAACTTGTATGATAATGATTCATCTGCCCTTGTCTTTCCTATGAGACTGAGAGCTCCTTAAGGACATAAACATGTCTTTTCATTCTGGATAACATGCCTCGCATATCAGTTAGCATGAAGCTATATCATCCTCATCTTGGGGTTATCAAAGCAATACATGGCTGTGAGTTTAATATGGTGAATAGAATTCCCTGTTTATCTCTACCCCCTCTGGGAACTAATAAAACAGAAATAATAGAATTTTAAAGAGTATGAAATCAAAAGGGCAAAGAGAGTGGTAAGGAAGACAACAATACTTGGGAAAAGTCAACAAAATTTTGGAAGCCAGAGAGCTGATGAGCAATGGTAACAGACCAAGCAGAGTGTGCAAGCAGTGAAGGCAGTAAGAGGCAAGCTGCATGCATGGCTGAAGCCCAGAGTGGCTCAGGAACTGGAGGAGCCAGTTACCTCTCCAGGTGGGGGTGGCAGCAAGCCTTAGATCTACCCCAGCTCCCAATCGCCTACCCATTCTCTCATTGTGGCAGAAGGCCAGATATCTGCTTTCTGCCAAGGTTGGGCCAGAGAACCTTGACTCCCAGATATAGGCACAGCTGAGGGGAGGGGGAAGTAATGTCCCTAAGATAGGAGAATTAAGTTCATTACCCAGAATATCAGATTAGAGCTGTCTCTCTGAAAGAGCCAGATATCTGCTTTCTGCCAAGGTTGGGCCAGAGAACCTTGACTCCCAGATATAGGCACAGCTGAGGGGAGGGGGAAGTAATGTTCCTAAGATAGGAGAATTAAGTTCATTACCCAGAATATCAGATTAGAGCTGTCTCTCTGAAAGAAGACTCACCCAGGAGAAGACGCCAACACACACATTCAAGAGTCTTCGTAATAACTTCGTATAGCATACATTATACGAAGTTATACGACTTTTGGCATATTGATTTCCTCTACTGAAGGTTTGCTTCCTGTTTCACCAATTTCTGTTCTTATTTTCATTAATTCTACCCTTCTAGTCTCTTGGTATTATTTTGCTGTTCTTTTTCTAACTTCTCGTGATGTATGCTCAGCTAATTCATTTGCAGTTTGTCTAATTTCCTATTATCCACAGTTCCTGCTATAAAATTTTCTTCTAAGCACATCTTTACTTGCATCTCAGTTTTTATCTCCCAATAATATATTGTCAGAAATACCGCAGAGATGATATCCCATCCATAAAACAAGAATGGGGTGTTTTATAAAGGAACAATCAGAAAACAGGGAGTTTCTTATGGAAATTGAAAAATATTCACTCAACAATATTCACCAACTGCTTATTACAGGCCAAGTACAGGGCTGGATACTAGGGAAATACAGTGGTGATGAAATAGACCAACACTTGCCCGCATGGAATTTACATTCTGGTGGATGACATCAGCAATAAAATCGATTAGTAAAAGAATCAGAAGATAATTTTGAGAAAATCACATGCTGAAAAGAAGATGCAATTAGAGGTTTGATCTAGGAGGTCTAAGACTTAACTAATAGAAATTTCTAAAAGACAGAACAGAAAAACAGGGAGGAATCAAAGAAATAAGACAAATATCCTAGAAGGATGTACATTTTCAGAACAATGGTCCTCTGAGGGCTTAGCACTTTAAATAAAAAAAGGCCCACACAATGGAAAACCATTATAAAACTTCAGACCACTAGGTTTAAAGAGAAGATCCTAAAAGTTTGCAGAGAGAAAACTCACAGGATTGGAAAGCAAATACACAGGATTGGAAAGCAGGATAGCATTGAACTTCTCAACAATAAGTCGAATCCAGAAGACAGTGGAGCAAAATCTTCAAAATTTTAAAAGAAAATGATTTCCAACCTAGAATTCCATATTTGGCCAAACTACCTATCAATTAGAACAGGGGTTGCAGATTTTGTCTAATAAGGGACAGATAGTAAATAGTTTAGGTTTTGTGAGCCACGTACAGTATTTATTGCAAATTCTTTTTTTTTTAAAACAACTTTTAAAATGTGAAAAAATATTTTCTAATAAGGGACAGATAGTAAATAGTTTAGGTTTTGTGAGCCATGTACAGTATTTATTGCAAATTCTTTTTTTTTTAAAACAACTTTTAAAATGTGAAAAAATATTCTAAGCTACAAAATGAATGAAAACAGGCTATCGGCGACATCTGGCCTGTGAGTTGTAGTTTACTGTCCTTTGAATTAGAGTGCTGAATAAAGTTGGGTTCATATATGTAAGATCTCAGAAAATTTACCTTCCATACAGTCTTTCTTAGAAAGATGCTGGAGGTTGCACTCCAGCAAAACAAGAGAGTAAACCAAAAATGTGGAAGGCTTGGGATCCAAGAAACAAGGGTTCTGAATCAGGAGACAGGCAAAGGGAATCAGAGTGAAAGGAAATCCCAGGGTGACTTGCCATAGCGGGCATAGACAGCTAGTTGTCCAGATGATGAAAACATCATTTTTAATGGCTGTATAGTGATGGAGATGAATTTTTTTGTGTATGATAGAATCAATATATGGTGACCATCTTTAACCATCTTAGTTGCAAGTTTTAGATAGCTTTTAAAGATAAGATACTAGAAAAAAATATTACTGACTTAAACATTTTAGGGCTTTTGCCACATCTTGCTAAACTGCTTTTCAGAAATTCTGAACATGGGGAGAGAGCCACAAGCTGTATGAGAGATCCTATCTCACTTCATATTGGCTAGTACTGGGACTACTCATTTGAAAGCATCTTTGCCAATCAGTAGGAACTTTTCTGTCGTTTAAATTTGCATTTAAAATTACTTATGTGGTTTTTTAAATTACTTACTGACATCTTTATTTCTCTCTTTGGGAACTGCCTACTCTCATTCATTGCTCATCTCTCTACTGATACATATGAACTCTTTTTAACATGTTATTAAATGTCTGCCTAAAAGGTCTGTTAAAGAGGCAACCATACGGACAGGATTTGCTTCCAAACCAGGGACCTTTTCCCCAACTCCTGTCTGGCTGCTAGGAATTAGGTCCATGTCTTAGACCGACTAAGTCTTCCCATCTCCATGCAAAGCAAAGCCTCAAGTCATCATCTCGGGGATCGTTCCTTCTGTCATTTCTTGGATTGTTATTGGTACTCTGCTCTATTGCCTTGCATTGATTCCCTGTCTCATTCACAATTTTCAGCTCATTTTTTTTTTCTTGAGTTCTGGAAGTATTCCTTGACCTGATATTCTAATTCTCTATTTAGTTGCCAGAAATTGCCTCCCTATTGCCCCGTCTCCCCTAAGCACTAATTTGGCAATGATGCCAGAAGCACTTCACTGTCTGCAGACTGCTCCTTTTCATGATAGGCTGTTCTTTTGGTATTATCACATCCTCCTCTTGAGTCTTATGGAGAACCAAAAATTTAAAAAATTTATATTCTTAAACAGGGGCCCACTTGGTCCGAATCTGCAGCCTGGCACCTTCTCTGGAACTGCAGTCCGTTTTCATACAACTTGTGACTCTTCTCAGACCAGTCAGTCTCCTCCAGAAAGATCCATCTGTATGGGCTTCTGCATGTCCCTGTCAGAGCCAGGATAGGTCCCTGTTTAATTATTTTCTTCACAGCAAAAGGATGGAGGCAACATTTAGGTTTACTGTAATTTTTCTTTGCACCTGAGAAATACACTTGTTTGTGTAGTTCGAGGAGGTAGTTGCAAGTCAAAGGAGACAGCCATTGACAGGGAATTCTCTGCTTGTAAGCTTTACCTTTAGTAAGTTAGGAAATAAAATTGCCTTTTCTCTCCTAATATTTAAGTGACTGTCCTGTTTCCTTTTATTAAATAATCTGTCCCCTCCCACCTCCAGAGTTTTTGTTTTTCCCTTATCATAATCATATACTACCTTTTAATATAAATTTTATGTTCCATTGTACTGTCTAAAGTCAGTATCACACTCATTTAATCATTTTTTAAAAATTACATTTTACTATCTAGAAGAGCTTTCTGAGCACCGGTTAGATTTGCAGGAGAACCTCAGGATGCCTTTCATAAGTTTAAATAAATAAATAAATAAATAAATAAATAAATAAATAAATAAATAAATAATAAATAATCAATGAATCAATCCCACTCATTGGCATGTTCACTGGAAAACCCATCAATAAATGTCTGTTCCCATAAGGAGCTTGTCACATTTCCATTTGTTGAGTCTCTCAGCAGAGGGGCAGATCCACTGCCCAGTTCAGGTTAGTCTTGGGGACACGGGTCCTTGGTTGCTTCTCTTCTGAATGGGATCTTTTTTATTTTTTTTCTCACTCTATTTCATCTCATATATATATATGTATTTCATTACATTGTATTGCAGCTGTTACGTAAGAAGCCCTGTACTTTGGTTGGTTTATTTTGAATCTGGGCTACTTTGCTGAATTTACTAGTTCTACCAGTTTTTCAACTGCTTCCCCTACATTTTCTAGGGGTACAGTAACACCACCTGCAAATAATAAAAACTGAGTCTCCTTTCTATAACAATTCTTCCTATTTTTAACAGATGCCACTCAAAAACAATGGTAGTGAGTAAGCATTCTTTCCCTTTCCGTGCTTCTGTGGGAATACTTCTGAAGTGTTATGCCATTATACATCATGCCAGGAAAGCGTCCTTATAGTTCTAATTTCCTAAGAGCATAAAAAAAAATATCCCTGAGTGGTGTTGGATTTTACTGAATGATTCAATGACTTTTAAGTGTGTATTGAGATGATGATTTAGGTTTCATAAAAATATATTGTCTTAGTAATGTAATATATTAATGGATATCTTTATGGTATATTGTCCTTGAATACCTGAGATAAATGCTACCTGGTCTTGTTGAATTATTTTTTTATTAGCAATTTGATAACCTACTACTTTACATGGGTATTTTGCATCCAAGATTATACTGTTAAACACTAGCTGTAATGCCACAATATCCTTATCCAATTTTCTTTGTACTAGAAAATGGCTATGGTAGATTGAATTATTGTTCCCAATTTCTTACTCTGTCATTATAGTATTATACACCCACACCTCTGCCACAGCCTCACAAAGGCAGAATAGACATCCCTGCCCCTTGACTTTGGGCTTGGCCATGAGACTTCTTTTGACCAATGGGATATTAGCAGATGGGACATGAACAGAAACTTGAAACTTGCTTGCTTGGTGGGGCCTACAATCCTGTGCCTGTGCCGTCCCGTGAAAAGAACATGCAAGGTAGCCACTGCCCCTCCTGTTCTCCTAGACCTCTGAATAGGAGAGGAGGAACACACCTGTCCAGCTGACCCACTGATCTGTGATAAAAAAATAAACTGCTTATACTTTCAAGCCATTGATATTTTGTGGTTTTTATGCAGCTGAAGCTGACTGATATAATGTCTTATCTGGAAACAAGCAAAAAAGTGTGTGGATACTATTTTTAAGACCTAAATACTTTACTTAGAATTAGATAACACATGAACAGTTCATGGCACTTAGCTGGTGCTCAGCAACATTTACTCCCTGCACTCCCAGAAGAGGGAATTGTGGCAGGTTGTCTGTCTCAAACATGGCCATAACATTATCTCCCAGCCTGCATGCTCTGCTAGAACATGGAGAGGGGAAGTCTGTGCCCTCCTCTTGGACTGGTGTAGGTGTTTGTGACTGCTTTATCCAGTGGCAGAAGTGATACTGTAACTTCTGAGGCTAGGTCATAAAATGCCATGCACTTCCATTTATGATCTTGGGACACTTGGTCTCAGAACCCAGCTGCCATGCTGTGAAAGCTCAAACTAGCCTGCACAGAGAAACCCCATGGAGTAGCCACATCTGTGTATTATGGTCACTGTCCCCAAACCCAACATCAACCACCAGACATATGAGTGAAGAAGTCTCCAGATGATTCCTGCTTCCAGCCGTCCAGTCACTCCCAGTCTTCAAGCCTTCTCAGCTGAGTCCACAGACAATGTGGAGCAGAGCTAAGCCACCCCCACTGTGCTCTGTCCAAATTCCTGACCCACTCAATCTATGAATGTAACCAATGGTCAGTTTATAGCACTAGGTTTGGGGTGGTTTGTTATGCAGTCATGACATCCAGAACAGGAATGGAGATTCAAAAATGTTATGTGATTTTCCCATGGTAATACTACCAGAAAATGGTAAGATTGGTATTTAAACCCAAGTCTGCCTGTATTTTTTCTGCTGCACTGTACTGATGATGGACAGTGAAGTCTGGAGAGAAGGGCTAAGAAGGTGCCACTAGACAGCCCCACCTTTGTCTACATGTAGCCCTGATCCAGGTCACTCTGGTGTGTGATGGAGAAACTGCCTCCTTTAGAGCTGACCTGAACAAATGAGACCATCTCCCCAGCAAGACTGGGCTTCAATAAAATCTTATTGCTGCGTCAAATGCTAGCAGCTTCACAAACTGTGAAGCAAAGACTTAATAGCATTTTAAACTGTAAAGACTTCATTATTTCCACAGAGAATGCCTTGGCACATTTATCAGCATTTTATTAAGAATTACCACACATATTTAAAACAAAACTACATGTGTCAAAACAACTGAAGAAAGTATTAGGTAATGCTCAGATGTGGCTGCCCTGCAGCACACTGGATACCCATTCTCCTCTTCTCTTTTGCAGACTTCAGATCCAGGGCTTCTGCTGGGAGAAGCTCAGTGCCCTGCAGGTGCCAGCACAGTCCAGCCCTAACCCACTTCAGGAGCCCTCTTGTTCATTTGCTTCTCTCTTTGGTTGTACTGGCTGAAAAGCATCCCAGGGAAACAGGGTCGTGAAAGGCAAGAAGCTAAGAAATATCGGGATCAACTGTTGCAAGCCCTGTTAGCAATCAAGTAAACAAGGAAAAGAAGCTGGAGTAATACAGCAAGTTTAAAAAAAAAAAAAAAGACCAGAATCTCAACTACGTGGATAGGCATACTTTTAAAAGGAGATGCTTGTGATTAAACTTGGCCTCCAAGCTAAGCTTGGAAAACATGATCTGGCTGAGGCTACTGAGGCATTGAGGCCATTTTGGCATCCTTTACTTTCTTCATCAGATTTCAAGTTTATTTAACAAGCTTTGCATTTTTTTGTTGTTGTTGTTTCTTCAGCCAGAGAGTGGTTAGCCCTTCTGGTGCAAATGAACTTGAGACCGCCTATTGACTGCTTTGCTCTTTGCCCTGCCGGCCAGAAGCGCCCATCAGTTTCAAATGCCCCTGCATGCCTGGATCATTGAAGCCTGGAGCAGGGAGAACAGACCCAGGTACTCCCATTATCTCAAGGTATAGTCACGGCTCTCTGGAACCGCAGTCGTCAGCTGGGTCCATGATGGCCATTACTGGAGCATGGTCACCTGCCTCCCTCCTCAGTGCCCTGGGAGTACACTGCTCTTCTGTCTGCCCTCGATTTCCCTTACTTCTTTCTGTAGGAAGAGTCTTTCTTCCAACCAGCAAACTTCCTGCACACTATAAAGTCCCCTCCAGTCTCTAGAATATTTCAGTGCTGAAGTTTGTCAGTATGAGTCTTCTTTCTTTCATTTCCAATGTCTTGTTTTCTTTGTGTGCCACTTCTTAAAAACTTGGTAAAGCAAACAACAAAGCAGCAATATTTCATAGGGTTTAAATTCCTCTTCTGGCCCTGGATAGGAAGAACTTTTTTGTCTCTCTCTCTCCTGCCCCATCCTCTGAGTCTCAGGCACGTGGCACTGTGGCCACCCCCTTGGGGTCCTATGTGCTTTCAGGTGATCACAGCCTTTTGCTTTTGTGTGCTTCTGTCTTCCACCATGTAACTCCTGGCTGTGTCTCTCTGCTTGCTGAATGGAATGAGTATCCTTTCAGAGCATGTGGGCTTTATAAAGAACTCACCAGAACTCTGAAATGCTAGTCTCATGGCTCCTCAGAAACTCATTACTTTGTGTTTGGGGACCTTAGCCTCAGCAGGAACTTCACACAGGAAGAGAGGTAGGAGGGGAAGGGGTGGCAGGGCCTGGTTGTAGTCAGACCGTTCTGGCTGCAGATGTGGCCGGCTGAAGGATTCATGGGAAAGCAGTTCAAAACACTGCCTTGGTCATGTGGAATCTGTGCAAAGCAGCTCCATTCCGTATTAACAAATAACTGCTCCTGAGTTACCTGTCACTTCAACTGTCCTCTCAAGACAGGCTTTGTTGTAGCAGGAACTTGAGGTTGAGCAGGCAAAGACAGACCCAAGTGTGAGCTTCAGCTTTGCTGCTTATGAGCTGTGTGACCAGGGGGCAATTACTTAACATCTCTGTACCCCAGTCTCTTCACCTGTACAATGAGATACTTCAGAGGGCTAAGCTAATGTAGGAGACAGAGACCAATTCAGGGAAGACACAGGACTGGAAGGCATGCTAGATATATCAATTGAATCTCAAATTTTCCCTACCTCCTCCCTTGTTTTCACTGCAAACAACATATCCCTTCCTTCTTTTTAAGGAAAGAGGGGAACACATTAATTTATTTAGCAGACAGCTTGGCATGCACTTCAAGCCAGGTAGTGTGCCAGCACTGTGGATTCAGAAATAAATACAGTGGGAGCCCTGCCCTCACAGGGTGGGAGTGTTCAGTCCTTGGGAAGATGGACAGTTACCATGTGGGTGGTCAGAGCTGGGCAGAGATACACCAGGAAAGCTGTAGGAGTCCGGAAAAGGCTCTGAACAGGTTGCAGCAGGTTTTCTGGAGGATGAGACATCTAAACTGAGTCACCTGTGATGCAAAGGCAGATGGTGTGACCTAAGAGAGGTGGTCTTGTTAATGAAATCAATTCTTTCCATTTTACCTGTATTGAAAAGAGACTAAAAAAATCTTCAGAACAACTGAAGCAGATGACTCTGGATTCTGCACTAATATCCTTGCCCCTTTCTTGATAAGTTTTCAATTTAACTTCATGGTAATATACACTCAAGGAAACTGTCCAGGATCTGCTAGGGGATTCAATAAAACAGGTCATGGAGTTAAATGCTGTGGTGAAACACAGGGCTTAATTTTATGGATAAAATTTAAAACTGCTTAGCTGCCTTTTTTGCATTATTCGTGTTAAGACTAACGATTACTCGTGAATGGGAAAGGATTGCTGCGGGACTCAGGAATCCATTTTCCTGATTCGTTAAGCACTTTGGTGGGGTTGTGGACTCTGCCCTTGAGGTTAACAGACCTTGTGTTAAGGGAGAGACCTGAGTGGCCCATCAGTCAATTTCCCCCACCTGGGCTGCTCCTGAAACTGCTGCAGGAGCAGGAAGCTTGAAACAGGAACTTTTCCTAAGATTGACATTGGGTAGAATGAGAAGGAGGAGGACAACATTTTAACATCAGTTCTTCTGGTGTTTCTCAAAGTGGGGTCTGCATTGAAGTCACTGATAAAAATGCATATTCCAGGTTGCACCCAAACCTGCTCACCTGTAGTGAGGCTTAGGAACTTTAATTTTTCAGAAGCATCCCAGGTGATTTTTATACCCTAGTGAAGAGCCATAAACTTGTATTGACTGTAGAGAGACCACTTCCTTTCAGTCATCCAAGGTTATTTTATTAACTCAGCACGAGCTCCAAGGTAAACAAGGAACACTTTTCTATAATGACCTAATTACCAATTTTATGAGTATGGACTAAAAGGATATGGGTTTCTTAGGCTGTAAATGTTTTATGGAGGTAATGCAATTTCATTTTTGAGGTTTGCTTATAATAATACCCTAATTTACATGTCTAATGTATTCCTTGGTCAATTCTGATTATGTAAATTTAAGATGATCTTTTCCACTTGTAATGTAAGATACAATTTAAACTAACCAACCTAAAGCTTCCTATTCTTACCAAACATTTAAAAATTAGCCCCTGTGAGAGAACATTATTTTTGGTTTTATTTTCCTTTTCATTTCAAGTGTTGTTTAGATTACAGTTTCTCTAGGTTTTCTGTGTAATGGGTTAATAGGCACCTACAATCTCCCCCAAAGAAAAAGCGTTCAGTGATCAACTACACTTGGGAAGCACTGGGGTAGACAAAGTGAAACAGATTTTTACTGCAGGTTGCAGATGCTCTGAGAGCCCCTAATGCATGGATGTGCACAGTAACTCTCTAGAGGAAGGGGACAGAAATCCCAGGGTTTCCTGAGCTCATTTAGCTTTCATGGATCACTCTGCTAGATGAGCGTTCAGAGGACCACTTTGTGAAATATTCAGTTAACTCTATCAGCAAATTATAACAGGGGGATTAGGTTGCTTTCACTTGTATGTGATTCCCATGAGACCCAGACCTAGGAAAGTATTGTATAGCTGTTGGTGTATCATTTGGGGTAGTTTCCTCAAATATAAACCTCCCACTACTGACATCTGGGTTTAAGCACTGACCTAAATTATGGGAATCACAGTCTACTTGATCATCACAACAAAGCTGAACAACACTGTGAATCCCCACTACCACCATCACATTGACAGCATCATCACCATCATACCATGACCAACAAGACCACTGTCATCACGATCACCATGATCCACACCATCAACAATACCCTGTAGCCCAATAACATCACCAACACCATCACCACCTCTACCATTACTCCCATCAACACCGCATTACTCCCAACACCACCACCATCATTACCACCATGATCTATGCTACCACAGCCTCTAGTGCAAACATCACCACCACTGCAGCCATCCTCATGGCTCCCACTGTTGCCACCATCTCTTCCATGTCTAGATGAGGAGAGGAGATAGAAAATGGTGTCATTATTCTAAGTTGTACTCAAAGGTTGGAAGGCTAGATATAATTGCACATTTTTATTTCTAGCTAATATGGCATCCCCCAAACCATCAAGTGGAACCAGACATGGTATCATAGCAGAATCCCAAGATCTAAAGTCTAGAGTCTAAACAGAACTTCTGATCCAAGGCAGGGGTCCTTTGATTACCTACATGGCAGGACTCAAAGATCTCACACAGGGTGGCATGTCAGTTAATCTCTCTGAAAGATTCAGCCCCAGTCCTTTATAAATGTAGATGCTGAACTTCAGCTAGTTGTTAGAGAGCAGCCCCTAGTTTAGCCACGTGGCAATCATGAAGGGGCATTAAAACCAACACAAAACGAAGCTTGTTGCTGCCTTGAGGAGCTGGTTCAGGGTGTCCCAGTAGGAAAGTGCTTCACTTACTCAAATACATACTCCGGTTTATGTAATTAAGATATTTTAAAGTTATAGTTTATGTATGCATTGCTATGTGTATTGCACATATATAAATGTATGATAATAATAATGGGTGGTACATGTGAGTGCTAACGAGGTCTCAGGAATTGTGCTAAAGGCTTTACATATACTGTTCCTTTAATCCTTACAACTCCTGTCTCAAAGAAGTGTGATTAGTTTTCCTGCTGAACAGACTATGGTACAGAGAGGTTAAGTAACTAGGCAAGGCTACAAAGCTAATTAATTATAGGACTGAGACTTGAACCCAGGTAGTTGGGTTCCAGGACCCATGATCTTAACTAAAACTCTACATTGTTAACACACTGTCTGTACATTGTGTACACACATATGCAGGGTATAAACATCAGCTGTATACACATCATCCTACACAGGGTGACTTAAAGGATGTTCAAAGGTATTTGTGATTATATGTGATTTGTCCCATGTGCTGATTTTTGAGCCTAGATCCAGAGGAGATGCAAGTCCACTGAAGTCTATGGGGAATAAAGAGACATGAAAGACCACCAAGTGCAAAGCAAGGTGGTATGCAACATGGTGACAGTGCGGTCACTGCTCTGTAGGCAAAGTTCTCATCAGTTTATGGCTGTGCAGGGCGTGGGACAGGGTGCCACCTGCCCTCCTGCTCCTTATTCCACAGTTGTTGAAATGTGTGTTGAAGGCCTGGGGGGGTCTTCAGAAAAAGTACCCTAGGTTCTAATAGCTGTAAAGTTTTTCAAGCACTTCCACAGACAGTAAGAGTCTAAAGACAGATCAGGGGTGATTCCGAGGCTGGAGCAGAGGGTGCTGCCAGATTGTCATCAGCCCTTCCTCCTTATCCACACTCATTCCTCAGATAGCTTGATGTTAGAAATGATCGCTTTGTGAATGCACCTATTGTTAACTCTTAAAAATATACAAATAGGATGCAAACATGTATATTCTACACATATATCAACATACACAGGTAGAAAGATTTTTAGGATAGGATATGAAGATAGATCTATACAGCTAGATAGAGGAATAAGTTCCAGTGTCCTATAGCACTGTAGAGTGATTATAGTTAACAATAATTTATTGTATATATTCAAATTGCTAGAGGAGAGGATTTAGAATATTCCCTACACTAAGAAATGATTAATGTTTGAGGCAATGGATATACTAATTACCAATTTGATCATTACACATTATATACATGTATTGAAATATCACTGTACCCCATAAACATGTACGACTATTACATGACAATTAAAAAAAGAGATGGACCCCCTCAAATAGCACTAAGCCAGACCATTGTCAAGGATGATCTATACTGGAACAGGATACTGGACAGAACTCGAAGATGCCCTTCATCCCATTATCACTGTTACCCTCATCATTCTGTCGTTTTTGTTGAGTGCCCAGGATGTGCCATGCTCTGTGCTGAGTGTTTATAACGTTTATATCCTCACAAAAAGATGCCCTTCATCCCATTATCACTGTTACCCTCATCATTCTGTCGTTTTTATTGAGTGCCCAGGATGTGCCATGCTCTGTGCTGAGTGTTTATAACGTTTATATCCTCACAAAAATCTCAAAAGGTGAGTGCTAGCATTCCTCTAATGTTTCTTAACTGGCTTGGCCAAGATTACACAGGCTGGAAATGGTAGCTCTGGGATTTGAAAGGAGGTCCATTTGTCTGGGTTTGAAGTTCTTGCTTGTTTATATGTTTTGTGCTTGTTTTAATTGTACCATACACCTCTTAGATTAAGATTTTTCATCTCTAAAATGGGAGAAAATAATACTAATCTCCTGGGATTGTTTTGGAATGTAAAAATAGTTTGTAAAATGTAAGGAGCCATTCACATGTAATATTATTACTATTATTTTGGTTTCATTTGATAAAATTTTTTTTAACTATAACCAATTTACTTAAATATTTAGATAATGATTTCAGCATAATTGGTTTCCTTTGTAATTCTGTGTATTTTATTTTAAGTTTTTACTTTGAAATAATTTTAGACTTACAGAAGTTGCAAAGACAGTACAGAGTTCCCACATAAACTTTACTCAGCTTCTGCTAACGTTAACATCTTACGTAACCATCGTACAATGATCTAACCCAGGAAATTAACATTAATTCAACACTACTCTAATTTAGAGACTTCATTCTTATTTCCTCTATTGTCCCATGGTACCCTTTTTCTGGTCTAGGATCCAATCCAGGATGTCACATTGCTTGTAGTTGTCCTGTGTCCTTAGTCTCCTACAATCAGGAACAGCTCCTCAGTCTTTCAGGACCTGGACACTTTAGAAAAGTACTGGCCAGTTGTTTTGTAGAACACCCCTCAGTTTGGTTTCTTGGTGTTATCTCATGATTAGCTTAAATATATTCATCTTAGGCAAGAACACCTCAGAAGTGCTGCTGTGCCCTTCTCAGTGTCTCGTATCAGGGGGTACATGATGCTGGTTTGTCTTGATTCTGGTGATAGTAACTCTGACACTTGGTTGAGGTGGTGTCTGCCAGATTTCTCCACAGTGAAGTAACTATTTTCCTCTGTGTATCTGTAATTAATAACTATCTTGTGGGAAAACACTTTGAGACTATGCAAATATCCTGCTTCCCATCATACTTTTGCCCACTTACTTTAGCATCCATTGATGATTCTGGTCTGCAACAATCATTACTGTGATGCTTGCAAAATGGTGATTCTCTATTTCCAACATTCCTTCTATGGTATTAATTAGAATTCTACTGCAAGGGAAAACTGCCCCTTATCCTGCATATATTTATTCATTCAATCATTTATTTTTATCAGTATGGACTCATGGGTATTTATTTTATTCTATGGAGTGTAATCCATTATCGTTATTTATTTTGTTCCTTGAATTATCCCAGATTTGCTCAATGAAAGCCCCTTTAAGTTGGCTAGGGTGTCTTTCTGACATGCTCCCGTCATTTATTAAGGACTTCCTTGCTTTCTGGAACCACAAGGTGTTCAGGTTTGTCTCGTAAATTCCCTGCCCCAGCCCTGGAATCAACAATTTCTCTGAGGAGCCCTGGTTTCTTTTATTGAAGAATGGTATTTAGGAGACCAAGGTGGCTAGTTGTACTCATTGCTACTGGGGTTTTGTGGTTTCTAGGCCCTCTCGGAGGGTAGAGCTAGGAAATTCTCTACTTATAATTATATTAACTATATCTGTATCTCTATCCATTCTCACACACATGTACACATACCTCTCTGTATTTATTTCTATTGCTACCTGCTACATACACACTAAAAACTATGTGTTCATACTGAAGCCTCCAATTCCAATCCAACACCAAAGAATTCATTCTAGCCTCCCCTCCTTTATTTGTTAATTCCTTTCTTTAAACGTATGAAACCCGGCTCTGTCATCCCCAATAATTTACTCATTTGCTTTATCCTAGTATTTACATAAAGCAGTTTCAAATATTTATCACCCATTCCCCTGTGGAAAACAAATTTACTAAACAGAGAACAGTACTATGTGCATTTTTTCTGCCCTTAGCCTTGCAGTATCCAGTCCCGATGCTGCTGTCCAAGCTCCTGGGGTTAGGTCTTCTCTCCTCTGCTGCCTTCAGTGTGGGTATGGACTCATATGTAACAGAGTCAGGCTCATTTGCTACTGTCTGTATTTCATCTTGGGTTCCCCTTGCATCCTGGTTGACTTCAATTATATATTCAGTTTTCCTGGTATGTGATTTCATGGCTCTGAGAGCCATAAAACGAGCTATAAAAAGAGGAACAGCCTGAGAAGGACCTCTGTTCTCATCCTAGCTTCAACCCCCTTTCCATGACCCCATTCTTTCCACGCCATTCCCATCCATCCCCTGTAACTAAGCAATCTCACTAGTTTATAAAATCTATTCTTAAATGATTTTGTCCTTTTAAGATTCATTCTCTCTATAATTATCAGTAACTCATAAATTTCCCCGAGGTCTAACTCTGTCTTGACAATCTCATCTTTAGGAATATTTATACAGACATATCTATTCAATTCATTTTAATTAGGTCCCTTTGTGCTGTCAGGAATTTTACTTCCTGTTTTATCTGATGTCGGCCTGGGCTTTCCAAATGCTCTTTGCATGGGTTCTCTTTATGGTCTGCTTAGCAAAGAAGCCAAATGCTGGTCCCCGGCTCTGAATGATCGTTGCTTCCCATTTGGAAGACAGAGATGGTTAGAGGTCCTGGCACATTAACCCTGGAGCTGTCTCCTCAGGGAGTTGAGAGCTCACCTGACTGGTTGGTGTGGTGGCAGCAGCAGTAGATGCAGAGACAGCACATCTGCTCGGGAAAAAGGGCACCCTGTGGCAAGACGACAAGAGTGCTGGCTTTGCACTGTCTGAGACTGGGGCTGAAAACACGTCACCATACCAACACTTAACTCACAGGACTGCTGAGAGGATGAAGTGGCTACGTGAAAACCCCCGGCGTGGGAGAGCTCCAGTGAAGGACAGTGTCAGTTCCTCACTTCACACTTTCATCCTTACGTTGACAAAATACGCTGTTTCAATTCTTTCTTGTATTTTTTAGATATACTTTTTATTTTGAGATAATTGCAGATCTATACGTAGTTGTAAGAAATAATACAGAGCGATCCCATATACCTTTACCTAGTTACCCCCAGTGGTCACATCTGGAGACATTATACTACAATGTCACAACCAAGATATTGAGATGAACACAACCCACTGATCTTATTCAGATCTCACTGATTTGACAAGCACCCCTTTGAGTGTGTATATGAGTTCTATGAAATCTCATCACACCTGTAGTTCTCATGCAAGTGCCACCACACTTCAGGCACCCCACACTTCCAGCAATCAAGGCACACTCGCACTGCCCCTTATCACCACACCCGCTTCCCTGCTGTCTCCCAAGCCCCATCCCTCACCCTTGGCAACCACTGATCTGTTCTTTGCTTATATAATTTTGTCATTTCAAGAACGTTGAACATGGGGTTACATAATATGTCATCCTTTAGGATTAGCATCATTCCCTGGAGATCCATCCAGGCTGTTGCAGGAATAGTGTGTTTCTTTTTATTGCTGAGGAGTATTCCATGGTATGGATGTGTCACAGTTTATTTATCCCTTGAAGGACACCTTGGGTGGTTTCTAGTTTTTGGCTATTATGAATGAGCTGTAATGAACATTTGTGTACATGTTTTTGTGTGAAAATAAGTTTTCATTTCTCGTGGTTTCTAGTTTTTGGCTAGAAACCATACCATGAATGAGCTGTAATGAACATTTGTGTACATGTTTTTGTGTGAAAATAAGTTTTCATTTCTCTGGGATAAATGCCTGTAAGTGCGATTGCTGGGTCATATGGTGGCTGTGTGTTTAGTTTTACAAGAAACTGCCAAACTGCTTTCCAGAGTGGTTGTGCCATTTTAAATTCCCACCAGCAATTATGGCATGGTCTAGTTTCACTGCATTCTTTCCAGCATTTGGTATTGTTGCTACTTTTTATTTTAGCCATTTTGGTAGGTATGCTGTAATACTTTATTGTGGTTTTTAAGCTGCATTTCCCTAATGGCTAATGTTGTTAAGTATCTTTTCATATGTTTATTTGCTATCTCTATATCCTCGTCAGTAAAAGTCTCTTCATGCCTTTTGTCTATTTCCTAATTGGACTGATTGTGTTTTTATTAAGTTTCGAGAGTTCTTTATACATTCTAGATACTAGTTCCTTGTTGGCTATGTAGTTTGAAACTTCAACTCTTTTTGAGGAATATGAGAGTAAAACTAAGCAAAAATTGAATCAAATCCATTGATTTGCTTTAGTTTTGTATTTGGCTGGGGGAAAGGAGAAGATGTGAAAGCAGGGGAAGAGGTGAGAGGCATCTTATAGTTGATAAGGAAATGAGTAATGGTTTCCCATTGTGTATATCAGCAGTAGCAAGGCACTGATGTCCAGAATACAGGAGTCTCATTAAGTGTCTGAGGGCCTCAGTATAAAGCACATTCGCTTGTAAAGTGCTGTTCACCCCTCAACTTGGTGTTGCCAAGTCAGGAGCTAGAACACATCCCGTAGAAACTGCCTCCCCGGGCCGGCCCGGTGGCTACAGTGCGCCGCTTGGGAGTGCGGTGGTGCTCCCGCCGAGGGTTCGGATCCCACATACAGACCGGTTCCCGCTCACTGGCTGAGCGAGGTGTGGGAGCAACACTGAGGGTTGCGATCCCGTTGCTGGTCCCGGTCCGGTACGGGCGCAACACTGAGGGTTGCGATCCGTTGCCGGACACGAAAAAAGACAAAAAGGAAAAAAAAAAGAAACTGCCTCCTCACAGACCCTTTCAAGATCTGTTTCATTTAACACATATGAAGGTAGACGTATAAGGACAAGGAAAATGATGATTTGTTTTTAAATCAGAAAATCACTTCCTTTTGAAGGAATCTGGAATGTAACACATGTGAGCCTCAAATTCTTGAAGACTCACATGATAGAAAAAAAATTATCTTGGTTCAAAACAATTGCTGGAGTAATTCAACATTCTTAAATCTCTTTTCTCCAGAAAAATCCTTTAAATTAGAAATGTGAAAATGAACAGTTTTTCAGAACAGACTGGAGATCTGCCCATGAATATATATTAAAATCACGCTATTTGATTAATAAACGTCCGTGTGAGCCCAAGATTAAAGTAGCATGCTGAGCTTATATAATATTTACTCACGCTCTCACAGTATCTCCTAAAGCCCAGAAGACCCAGAACTGGGGCTGCTGCTGCCTTAAACAGAATTATTACAGCTTAATTCTCCCCCTTATCTGAGATTGTACTGCACCACCTTATCACGATGCATTCAATTCTCTCCATATGCACGGTGTAATAGAGAATTAAAATTAAAGTCACAGGGGAGGCAAAAGTGATGTGCATCACACTGGACACTGGTTAGCATTTTTATTTAACACAGAAAGTTGCTGGTATAAATGATATTACAATAAATATGATTCAATTTAAAATGCAAGTCACTGAGAGGAAAAACTGGGAGCCATAAAACACCTCTCCCTTCCTCAAGGTTGTCCAAAGAGGAACAAGAAAAGGACACAGCTTTGGACTGGGTTGTTATCTTTACGATGCAATTTAATCTGGGATGTCACAAGCACGTGTGGCAGGATCGTTAGGAAATAACATCATAAAGTATCAAGAAAGGGCTAAAAGAAAACGGGAGACACTGTTCTGTGGTTTTCTCACTTCCATGCATAGATATGAGAATATTATGTTAACCTGTGTGGTCCTGGCCATAGGAACAGGAGATGCTTTAAGCCAGCACCAAGTTGGTGCCTATTCATCAGGATGCAAGAGAAGGGACCAAATATTTACTTGATATATTGTGTGGGTTAGATGCTTTAAGTACATCATTTCATTTAAGCCATGAAACAAATAACCCTGTAAGGTTAGGAGATGTCACTCCTAACTGTTACAACTGAGGAAACACAGGCTGGAGAGTAAGTTGTTCAAGGTCATGCAGCTAGTGAGCGGGTTTGACACCAAGGTTGACTCCAAAGCCAGTAACCTCTTTCTGTAACCCCATGGCCACAGGGAGGGGAGCAGTGTCCCCTCTGAAGTTCACCACCATTTTGCAGTTCTTTTGTGAGTTGTGTCATCTAAGGGGAAGCAGAAACAGAGAGGAGAATCCCAGGACCCAGGAACAACCAAGTCAGAGCTGAGCTTAGCTGGACAGCAAGCCAGGGCTGGGAGGGGTCTGTGTGCTGGCAGCTGCCAGGCACAGGCATGGCCTCCTGCATGCTGCCTAGGACATGACAGAGATCTGGCCAACAGCAGATCTCTACCCATTTCTGATCCACTAGCCTAGAGCACCAGTGCTCTTTCTGGAGGCATCTGTTGAGTTGATCTTAGAAAAAGCATAAAGGATAAATTCTGGAGACCATAGTTTGAGACTCTGAATTTGAACCAGAGCAGAATCAGGGAAGAGTCTGAAACTGACAGTTTCTGAGCACTAAGAAAAAGTGATGACTGATCAGAGCTAGCAAGAGTTCACTAAGAATGAGTCATTTTCCTATTCAGTAGAGTTTCCAGATGAGCCAGCAGGTAACAGCCATGAATGCAAAACCTTATCCAGGCATTTGACAAGGTCTCACAAGATCACCTTGGCAACGAGGTAGGAAATGCATGCTGGACCAAGTTGTAGGCAGGTGTAACTGTCCAGGGCTGCACAATTGCCCCCCAAGGGTGAGTCCAGCTCCCTCTGGTGGGGATGGCCTGAACACTCAGAATCAGCGATTCCTAGAACTGGACTATCTAGATTCGGGTTGCTGAGAGATTCTAGAAGTTTCTTTTCCAGAGGCTGTCTGAGGATTCTTGTGCCAAGAGTCATCCCATAGCCTAGGTTCCACCTAGGAGGCACCTGGTGGGCCACTTGGTAAAAGACTTTCAATGGAAGTCCACATTCCTTACCTGACATTTCAGACTCCAAGATCAAGTACCAGCCACTTCCCTACTTTCTGCTAGTTCACCCAGACTCTCTGCTCTCACCAAACCTGTATTTGGGACTTGCACATTCAGGGAGCCTCACAAAAGCCTGCTGTTGCCTCTGCAGCAGGAGACAGTGAGAGAAACACTGGCCTGGGGGCCAGAGACTTGGGTTCAGTCCCCAGATCCGTTATATATTAGCTTTGTAGGTGACAACCTCTTTAAGCCTCGATTTCCCTTTTTATAAATAGGGATAATACTTCCTCCGGAACATTGACTGTTCTTGCATGCACACGGTCTCCTTTAATCATTATAGCCCATGTGGTGTTCTCTTATGCGTTGCTGTTTCTCTTGCGCTTAAAGAATTCGTTCTCACCCCAGTCTCCCCACTTGTCCCATTTGATGCAGATGTTCTTCAGAGTAGGAATAGAAATACCATTATCTTTGTACAATCCTTCTGTTTTTAGAACTTCACACATGATAAGGCTCTTAACTTCTATTCCACGGTCATTTTCATAAGGTTCTGTACTTCCCTGCCCTAGCTAAGTTGCTCCCTCCCCAACTCTCTCACTCTGCCGTCCGTAATGGCACACTCCTCTATATCTTCTCCCTCTTCACTGAGGGCTCCTGGTCATCTCCTTGGCCTTTATCTCTCTAGCAATCTATAAAACCCTGCTTACACTTTGGCCTTAGAACTTGGCACTTCCTGCTCCTCTCCATCCCCAATCTGGCCTTACCCTGAGGCAATTTCCAAGGCCACATGGACAACCCATATAACACCTTGGTTCCCTGCCCTCTCATCTCTAAAGGTTTCTTCTGTGTGCCTTAAAGGCCCATGAGTTCCTCCATGCATTGGACCTTGTTACCCCAAGACTGTTCCAGAGTCACTGATCCCTGCCTGTCCCCATGCCCTGACTATACCTTCAGCTCTCCCCAGTCACTTATTCTACTACTTCTGATAGGATTGTGCTTCCACTCCCTTAGGGCTGCCAGACCATCTACTCTCTCCTTCTGCACTTTACTCTTGATCCACCTGAGATCCCCTGGTCAGTCTTTTCAAGAATACTCCCACAAATACCCAAGGCCCCGTGCCCCTCCGTACTTCCACTGCATCCAGCTGGCAAACTCCTCCCATGGTTAAACCCAACTACTCTCTCTCTCTCTCTGAGGAAGTCCCATAGTAGCCAAAGGCTGCTGGGAAAAGCCATCTCCCTGCAGGAACAACACCATGGAGGCAGAAAAGCAGTCACCTGCAGCCTAAATCTGCCCATGGCAGGTGTGTCTTGCCTGGCCCAAACACTGTTTGTTTGTTTTTTCTAATGAGTCAATATTTAATATTTTAGAGCTTTTTTCTTTTAACTTTTTGATAAAACTTCAGACTTAAGAAGAAGTTTCAAAATAGTACAAAGAATTTTCATATACACTCCACTCATATTTCCCGAATGGAAATATTTCATTACATTTGCTTTATCCTTCTCTCTCGCTCTCTCTCTCTCTCTCCACACACACACACACACACACACACACACACACACACACACACACACACACACACACACACACACACACACTTTCTGAACTAGTTGAGTAGATGCAGACATGATAACCCTTTATTCCTAAATACTTTAGTATGTTTCCTTTGAACAAAAACATTCTTTTATATAACTACAGGAAAATGATCAAAATCAGAAAGTTAACATTGATGCAATACTATTCTCTAACTTATAGACCTAATTTATATTTTATCTATTGTCCCAATAATGCATTATAGAACTAAAAAATAAATAAATCCAACCAAGATCATGGGTTTCATTCAGTTGTCATGTCTCTTTAGCTCTTCTTCCATCTGCAATAGCTCTTCAGTCTGTTTTTCATGACACTGATATTTTGTACAGGCCAATTATTTTATAGCATGTCCTTCACTTTGGGTTTGCCTGATGTTTCCTCAGGAGCAGATTTAGGGTATGCCCTTCTGTAGGGGATGGCACAGAAGTGTTGGGGTGCCCTTCTCAGTGCCTCATATCAGAATATGCGTGATGTCATTATGTCCCCTACTGGTGGTGTTAGCTTTGATCATCTGGATAAAGTGGCATCTGCCAGGTTTCTAGGCTTTTAAGGTATTTTTTCCTTTGGAATTAGTAAGTGTATTGTCAGGAGTTAGTTTGCAAACATGTATATACCTTGTTACTTCAACTCACTACTAGTTTTAGGATCCATAGTGATTCTTGCAAAAATCAGTGATTATATTGGTTGCCAAATGGTGATTTTTTAAAAGTTTATTTTAATTTATCAATATATGATGTAGTTGATTTTCATGTCCTTTTACCAATTCCTCCTTTTCCCCCTTTCCCTCTCCCCCCTTGCCCCACATCAACCTCCTATCTGTTCACTTGTCTTAACAAGTTCAAGGAATTGTTGTGATTGTTGTGTCTTCTTCCTCCCTACCCCTATTTGTTCGTATATTTATTTATTTTTAGCTCCCACAAATAAGTGCAAACATCAGTATTTCTCTTTCTATGCCTGACTTATTTCACTTAATATAATTTTCTCCAAGCCCATCCATGTTGCTGTGAATGGTAGTATTTCATTTTTTTTTTTATAGCAGAATAGTATTCCATTGTGTAGATATACCACATTTTCCTTATCCACTCATCTGATGATGAACATTTGGGCTGGTTCCAAATCTTGGCTATTGTAAATAGTGTTGTAATAAACACAGGAGTACAGGTATCCCTTCGACATGATAATTTCCATTCCTCTGGGTATATTCCACCCAGCAGTGGAATAGCTGAGTCATATGGTAGATCTATCTGTAATTGTTTGAGGAACCTCCATACCATTTTCCATAAAAGGCTGCACCCTTTTGCAGTCCAACCAACAGTGTATGAGGGTTCCTTTTTCTCTGTAACCTCGCCAGCATTTATCATTCTCAATCTTTTGGGTATTAGCCATCCTAACTGGAGTGAGATGGTATCTCACTGTGGTTTTGATCTGTGCTTCCTGAATGCTGAGTGATGCTGAGCATTTTTTCATGTGTCTGTTGGCTATTCATACATCTTCCTTTGAGAATTGCCTATTCAGCTCCTTTGCCTATTTTTAAATTAGGTTACTTGTTTTTTACTATTAAGTTGTTTGTGTTCCTTGTATATTCTAGATATTAATCCTTTGTCACATGTATATTTTGCAAGTTGTCTTTTCACTCTGTTTATTGTTTCTTTTGCTGTGCAGAAGCTTTTTAGTTTGATATAATCCCATTTGTTTATTTTTCCTTTGGTTGCCTGTGCTTTTGGGGTCATATTCATGAAGTCTGTATCCAATCCTTCTTCCTGGAATGTTTCCCCTATGTTTTCTTTAAGGAGTTTTATTGTTTCAGAATGTATATTTAATTCTTTAATCCATTTTGAGTATATATGGTGAGTATATATGATTTTGATATGTGGTGAGAGGTATGGGTCTAGTTTCATTTCCTTATGTATGAATATACAATTTTCCCAGCACCATTTGCTGAAGAGGCAGTCTCCTCCCCAGTGTGTAGACTTGGTGCATTTGTTGGATATCAGATGGCTGTAGGTGTATAGATTGATTTCTGGATTCTCTATTCTGTTCCATTGGTCTCTGTGTGTGTTTTTATGCTGGTACCATGCTGTTTTGGCTACTCTAGCTTTGTAGTATAGTTTAAAAGCCAGGTAGTCTTACGCCTCTGGCTTTATTTTTTTGCTCAGGATTGCTTTAGCTATTCGTGGTCTTTTGTTCTTCCATATGAATGTTAGGATTGTTTTTTCCATTTCTGAGAAAAATATCATTAGGATTTTGATGGGGAATGCATTGAATCTGTAGATCACTTTGGGTAGTATGGACATTTTCACAATGTTAATTCTTCCAATCCAAGAGCGTGGGATATCTTTCCATCTTCTTGTGTCCTCTTTAATTTCTCTCAACAGTGCTTTGTAGAGATTTTTCACATCCTTGGTTAACTTTATTCCTAGGTATTTTATTTATTTATTTTATTTATTTATATATGGGCTAGCTTTTTTGATTTCTTTTTCTGCTAGTTCATTGTTGGAGTATAGAAATGCTACTGGTTTTTGTGTGTTGATTTTGTATCCTTCAACTTTGCTGAAATCATTTATCAACTCTAAGAGTTTTTTTGTACAGTCTTTAGGCTGTTCAATGTATAGGATAATATCATCTGCAAACATGGACAGTTTGACTTCATCTTTTCCAACTTGGATGCCCTTTATTTTCTTCCTTTTCCTGATTGCTCTGGCTAGTACTTCCAACACTATGTTGAATAGGAGTGGTAAGAGTGGGCATACTTGTCTAGTTCCTGTTCTTAAAGGAAAAGCTTTCAACTTTTCCCTATTCAGGATGATATTAGCAGTGGGTTTGTCATATATGGCTTTAATTGTGTTGAGATACTTTCCTTCTACACCCAATTGATAGAGAGTCTTTATCATGAATGAGTGCTGAATTTTATCAAATGCTTTTTCAGCATCTATAGAGATGATCAGATGGTTTTTGTCTTTGATTTTACTGATGTGGTATATCAAATTTATTGATTTGCATATGTTGAACCAGCCTTGCATCCCTGGGATGACTCCCACTTGATTATGGTATATAATTTTATGTATGTGTTGTTATATTCTATTAGCTAGTATTTTATTGAGGATATCTGCATCTATATTTACCAAGGATCTTGGCCTGTAGTTTTCTACTTTTGTTTTATCTTTGTCTGGTTTTGGTATCAGGGTGATATTTGCCTCATATAATGAGTTTGGGAGAATGGCCTCTGTTTCAATCTTTGGAATAGTTTGTAGAATATTGTTATTAATTCTTCTTTGAAGGTTAAGAATTCTTCAGTGAAGCCATCCATTCCTGGGCTTTTCTTTTTTGGGAGACTGCTGATAACAGCTTCAATCTCTTTGATTGTTATTGGTCTGTTCAGATTTTCTGTGTCTTCTTGGCTCAGTCTTGGTAGTTTGTGTGTGTCCAGGAATTTATCCATTTCTTTCAGATTTTCAAATTTGTTGTCATATAGTTGTTTATAGTAGTCTCTAATGATTCCTTGTATTTTGGAGGTATTAGCTGTAATACACCTTTCTCATTTCTAATTTTTGTTACTTATGTCTTCTCTCTCTTTCTTTAGTTAGCCTTGTGAATGGCTTGTCAATTTTATTTATCTTTTCAAAAAACCAACTTTTTGTTTCATTGATCTTTTGTATTGATTTTGGGTTTCTATGTCATTTAATTCTGCTCTTATCTTAAGTATTTCTTTCTGTCTACTAACTTTGGGTTTGGATTGCTCTTGTTTTTCTAGTTCTTTAAGGTGAAGTATTAAGTTGTTTACTTGCCACCTTTCTATTCTTCTGAAGTAAGCATTTAATGTGGAAAATTTCCCTCTTAGTACTGCCTTTGCAGTATCCCACAGGTTTTGGTATGATGTATAATTATTTTTAATACATTTTTTGATTTCCTGTTTAACTTCTTCCTGGACCCATATGTCATTAAATAGAATGTTGTTTAATTTCCATGTGTTTGTATAATTTCCAGAGTTTCATTTGTTATTGATTTCTAATTTTAATCCTTTGTGGTCTGAAAAAATACATGGAATAATTCCAATTTTTTTGAATTTGTTGAGACTTGATTTATTACCTGACAAATGGTCTCTCCTGGAGAATGTTCCATGTGCTGATGAGAAGAATGAATATTCTGAGTTTGTTGGATGAAAATTACCTGACAAATGGTCTCTCCTGGAGAATGTTCCATGTGCTGATGAGAAGAATGAATATTCTGAGTTTGTTGGATGAAATATTCTGTAGATATCTGCCAAGTCCAATTGTTCTAATATGTTGTTTAGATCTTTTGTTCCTCTGTTGATTTTTTGCCTAGATGATCTGTCCAGTGTTGAGAGTTGGGTGTTCAGGTCCCCTACTATTATGGTATTTGTGTCTATCTCTTTCTTTAGGTCTAATAGTGTTTGCTTTATAAATCTGGCTGCTTCAATGTTGGATGCATACATATTTATGATTGTTATGCCTTCTTGTTGGACAGATCCTTTTACCATTATATAGTAGTCTTCTTTATCTCTTTTTATGGTTTTTGGTTTAAAGTCTATCTTATCTAATATAAGAATATACCCAAGCTCCTTTTTCATTTCTATTTGCATAGTGTATCTTTTTCCATCCTTTCAGTCTTAGTTTATGTGTGTCTTTACAGGTGAGATGAGTCTCTTGAAGGCAGCATATTGTTGGGTCCCTCTTTTTAATCCAAACAGTCTGTGTCTTTTGAGTGGGGAATTTAATCCTTTTCCATTAAGTTATTATTGAAAAGTGTTGATTTACTCCTGGCATTTTATTGATTTTTGGTTGGACATTTTAAATATCTTTTCTTCCTTTCTTTCTGATTTACTGTTTGTCTTTTGTGTTTGCTGGTTTCTCGGGATGGTAGATAAACTTTTTTTCTCTTTATTGTTAGCATTTTTATTTTACTGTTGGGATTTGTTCTTTCTTGAGTATTCACGGTAGTGATGGTTGTTTTTCAGGTAACAGACCCAGTACTCCCTTAAAAATGTCTTGTAAGGCTCGTTGTGTGGTAGAGAACTACTGCAGTTTTTGTTTGTCTGAGAAATATACTATTTGTCCTTCATTTCAGCAGGATAGCCTTGCTGGGTAAAGTGTTCTTGGCTGGTAATCTTTGACTTTTAGTATTTTGATTATATCATCCCATTCTCTTCTGGCTTTTAGGATTTCCAATGCAAAGTCTGATGTTAGTCTGATAGGGCTGCCTTTGATTATATCATTCTCTTCTGGCTTTTAGGATTTCCAATGCAAAGTCTGATGTTAGTCTGATAGGGCTGCCTTATAGGTGGCTTGATGCTTCCTTCTTGCAGCTTTTAAGATTCTCTCTTTGTCTTTGAGTTTTGCCAATTTAACTATAACATGTCTTGCAGAGGACCTTTTTGGGTTGAATATGTTTGGGGATTGTTGAGCCTCCTGAATCTGAAGATCTGTGTCTTTCCCTATACTTGGGAAGTTTTCTGCTATTATTTTATTGACTATGTTTTCAATGCCATTTCCTTTTTCCTCCCCTTCTGGAATACCCATGATTTGGATATTTGAGTGCTTCGGGTTGTCTGTTATCTCTCTTAGGTTTTCTTCAAATTTTTTTTTTCGTTAAATTTTTATTTTGTCAATATACAATGTATATGATTATTATGG
>NW_007731590.1:0-14639 GCF_000696425.1 Galeopterus variegatus
TATGTAGGATTTTATTGACTGTAATATACTAGGAAGAGGGTGTAAGAGAGGGTGGTGAGGAGAGAAATATAATTTACAGTATTTTCTTATTACCAGTGTTAGTCTACAGAGATGGTTCTCCTTGTATTTTAGAAAAATAAATGACATTTAATGATATTTGAGAAAGATTATGAAATAGAAGTTTAAATAATTAAACGAGTACATATGTAAAACCACTGACATCCATTATGTTCCCCATTCACTTCTATGTTTTAGTTTATATTTTCATACAGCACTTAAATGCAGATTTCTAACTGAATTCAATGAATGCCATTTATGCTAGACAAGACATCAGGTATTACATTTAAAATGTTGGCTCTTGGTACAATTATCTGTCATCACGCTTCTTTTGCAGAAAGGACAGATGTCTATATCTCATCCAGAATAGATAGATATGAACAGAAAAACCTACAATTTCCTAAATTTAAACTACTCTTATGACCTGATATCCAGTTCCAGAATGAGTCTTACTGATTGAATTCCTGTCAATATACAGATATTTGGAATAAAATCAAATGCCTTCCTCACCTGCATATTCCTCTTTGTTTTTTGTGAATGTAAAGTGTTTGAATTAACAATTAAAATGCCAATACTACTCTCATTTCTCTTTCTTTGTGGCTTTTTAGGCACTTTTCTGCTACATAGAGAATGCTCTTTCCTTATGGTAGATAAGGTATGGCAGACATAAGATGCCTCTAATTATCTCCACGTTTTGATAGACAGCCTTGTGTAATCCCTTCCCTAGAGTGCAGGGCAGACCCTTGACTTGTTTTTAGCAATGGAATATAGCAAAGTTGATGGGATGTCACTCTGTGATTATGTTACAGAATATTCCCATCTTGTTAGTACACTCTGTCTAGTGATTCTTTCCCTCGCTGGCTTTGATGAAGTAAGCTGCCATCGGCAGAGGCCCACAGGGCGAGGAATTGAGGCTGGCCTCTGACCAACAGCCACCAACGAGCTGAGGCTGTTAGTCCAACGACCTGCAAGGAGCAGCACCCTGCCAAAAACCATGTGACCCTGAAAGTAGACCCTTCCTCACTGAACCCCGGAAAGAACCCTAATTATAGCTGACACCTTGACTGCAGCCTCGTGAGAGAGCCGGAAGCAGACTACCAGCAGAGCTGTGCCTGGGTTCCTAAACCACAGAAACTATGGGATTATAAAGGCATTGTTTTAAACGGTTAGGTTTGCTGTAATTTGTTACGCAGACATAGAAACTACAGGACTTTTGACAAAAGCATTAATACAGTTGAGTTTCTGACTCTTGCAGGGAAACAAAGCTTTGCAACATGTTGGATTACTATGTAATGGGAGTCTGGCAGGGACTTTCAGGAATAGGTCCCTGGAGGTTCTGGGGAGCAGGGAGAAAACAGAAGACAAACAACAATACTCTTGGGGCCCAGGACATGGCATGCCCACTCTGTATCTCTTGCTGTCCACCTGGAAAGTGCAGCCAGAGTCCGAACTGAACACTGTTCTAAGGGTCCTCGGTACTTCTCTGTTCTCACTTCAGTGACTGTTCTAATCCTTTTCTGAGGACCTCAAGCTCTGGTTCCTGATTCTTTCTTTTGATTCTTACATAATCGAGATCCGGGTTTCTTAATATGCGTTCTTCCCGCTTTCTTCTCTGCATCGACATCTTCTGTTATCTTTACATAATCTTTCTTGTTTCCCTCATTTGCTCTCTTCAAAACTAAACACCTTTCCCCATGCCCTTATTTCATTGCTTCCAGCTTCCTCTCCTGCTGGCCTGAGTTACCTGATTCTTCACTCTGTAAACTGAGCAGTTCAGTCTTCAAAGACCCTTTCCCACCAACCAGTATCACTTCTTCCTACTCTTCAAAAACAAGTAGTAAGAAATGATCACACTCTCAAATGACAAGAAAATAAACAACAGAATAAGACACTATTCTTTAATTTCCACTTGAACTACCCAGAAAAAGAATTTACAGTCAGGTCACCAGGCCTATTCATCAGGTAACCAAATTTGGAGGGCACAAAACTTAAGATTTTAAAAGTAAATTCAGATATGAAGTACATCTTCTCTAGAAAATGTCCTCCACTTCTCTGGCTTCCATGTGACCTGAGAGCAGCCCCTTGTCAGTGGACTTAGCAGCGTAAAGACCAGGTCATGGACAGATGACCTTCTTGTTGGGTCCATTGACTTCACTAATATCCAGTGGTATGAAAGCAAATCTTGTATTGTTCTTTTTCTTTTTTTCCTTAATGTCTTGAGAAAGATACTCAGTGTGTATAGTTTGAGGCTATTTTTCTGCCAGTCTTTCATTTCACTAAAGAGCAGTTGGTTTTTCTCCCACTGCTGCCTCTTTAATCCCTTTTGTTCTGCAGAATCTACCTTCCTAAAGGTCATTTATAGCTCTGTACTCACTAAGTTACATTACTTTTTTACTTGAGTCTTATGTATTTGATTTCTACAATATTTGAAAAAAGTCATTCATCCACTGACTGAAACTCACTTTCATTCTTTTTGAAAACCCAGAAGTTTTTGGCTTTTCACTCCTACCACTGATAGCTGTTCTTCCTTTGGTTTCTGTTCTCAGCTTATTCTCTCTGCAAGATAGAATAATTTTTAAAGCATTATCTATAGTACTCAGATAGATATCTTCACTTTTCTAAACTTCACATCAGCATTTCAAATGCCCCGTGGAAATGCCCGCCTTGAAGTTCTGTCTCAAGCTCAGCGATATCCAGAAGCCAACCCCTCATTGTCTCCACTGTATCTGCTCTTTTCTGAGATTCCTTTCCCACTCTCACTCCAAGACTTTCCAGCTGTTTTCTGTTTCTCTACATTCACACGTGGTTTCAAATACTTTAGATTTTCCCTACAAAATCTGAGATCTATTTACTCCTTTCAGTTACCACTTCTGTGACCTCAACTCTTTCTGAGCCCTCCTTGAATCTTTCCTAGACTATGTGATCAAACACTGGTGTCTATGCCACCAATCCTTGATCTGAACTACCTTTTCCACACATTGTGTGCAGGTTACTATTAGTCTCTCATTCAAAAGCCTTCAACATTTCAGAATAGATTTAGCAGATCATTTCCTTATGTTTATGTTTATTATGGGAATTTCTCCAATGACTTATAGGTATTTCCATATAGATCTCTCCACTATTTTCTTAGCACTTTGATGGAAGACAATTTTTTTTTTTGCTCTGTGTTTTTAAAGTCTAAAATAATTTCTGAAATATAGTAGGTTTCCCAACAAACATTAGTTTTTCATATCTGTAGACTGGATGGCTCTTCTTTGCTTACAAAATTAAGTTAAATGTATACTTGACTTGTTCATGACCTTTAACTCCAGACTTCTTCAGTTCTTCAAATTGCCTGTGTGTTAGAAGTCACCATGCCTCTGATAACTCAGTTTCCTCCATCAGAAGTAAGCTAATTCCCTTCTGCTTCCTTGACACACACCTTCGTTGTCCAAAAAGGCCAGCGTGGCATAACGGAAAGAGAATGGATTTTGGAGTTCAGCTGTGGATTTGAATCTAACCTCTGTTCTTTTCTAGCCCTGTGAGGTTGTAAAGTCTCTCCCTACTTTACAGTTAAAATTAAAAATACTACCATTCCATCTCTCTTACAGTGTTATAGTGAAAATACATTTGATGTAATGGTGTGAAACTTTTTTATGAAGTGTATGCTAGAATGCATTTATCTGGCTCAGCTTTCTAAAGTTTCCGTCTATAGTTTCTAAAGTTCCTTCCTGGATTGCCCCTATTGACCTCTCTCAAACTTCTCCAGTGAATAAGATGTCAGGTACAAAGTATTATCTTAAGATATAAAAACTTCGACTTTTATGAAGTTGTTACAACAAGCAAACGGAAAGGACATTCTTGGGGGGGAGGGGAGAGAGGGAGGAGGGAGGGAGGTGTCGGTGATGGGCCATAATAATCATATACATTGTATATTGACAAAATAAAAATTTAATGAAAAAAAAAGATATAAAAACTTAGTTGTGCACCATCGTTATTTGTTGTTATGTGTTATTTTAGGACCGAGACAATGTACTCTTCATCTTTGAGTAGCCACAGCACTTATGAAAATAGTTTGCATAAAAATTAGAGATGATTGGAGGGATAAGAGGGCAAGATCATCATAGCTCGTGTAGTTCTGACTTTACAATTGGCTGTGTGCTCCTTCTAAATAGTAGAAAAGAGAAAGAGGTTCTTCTACGCTTATAAGTTTCACAGGTTTAATCCTGATAAGTGTTGATTATTTTGAAAGAAGAATTTAAAAAGTATTGGAACAGTTCTTTACTCCTCCGATGAGATCACAAACCACTCTTTTGTTTTTCTCCTTGCTTTTTTTTTTTTAAACCAGGATAAGAGTGATTTAATTATTACAGGAACTTAATTCTTAAATCTTGTTTGTGTTTTACTTAGACTCCTGGAAATTCTGGAATTGGAAAGAATTTCAGATTATCATAGAAATAGGGACTGTTTCTCCCAGGGGTTATGCTTTGACTACTGGCTCCTGGATGTCATCCCTAGGCTGGCAGGTCCTAGTTTCTCACCTATTTGCTGAGTTACTCCCAGAATCATGTCATTTGTGTCCCCAACAATCCTCTGCATAAAAGCAAAGCTTGCACATCTAAGATAACTGGACCAATATTTATTGCTCTTGCCTTCCTTAGACCTTCTTGAGGTCTTTCCAACACTTCAATTGATTTCCAAAATCAATGACCTTACCAGCACATAATACAGTCATATGAAAATAATTGTGAAATATGCAGATTCAAAGTTGTGTGATTAAAATATGAATGAATTCTGATTTTTATGAACATAATACAAAATTATGCAAATGCACTGAATTGAATTTTTTTTCAAGAATCACAGAATCCCACAGTTGGCAAGCTGAGTGAGCTGTGTTGACACTGTGACTGCCACATGGCAGTGCCACTTTAGCTGGTAAACAGAGAGATCATTTGACAGGATTTGTTTTGCAAATGTATATTTCAAATTAAGTGAGGATTGCATCCCTCCAATAAAATGCAATCATTTTCCACATAAATGATAAAAAATTGCTACACAGAAGTTTGGCATAATTGGCAATCTGTAATAAGCTAGAAATTGATATGACAGATAAGAAGAAAGAGAGGAAGAAAACTCAGAATCCAGGAATAGATGGCGGTGGGAGGGATGGAAGAAGCCAGGATGAGGCACTCAGAACGAAAGGAGCAGGGAGAGTCAATAGAATGCCCAGCACTGGGCAGCGACAGAGGGAGGTGGGAGCCCAGTGTGGCTCTGGCGGACCCAAGAGGAACCAACACCCAGAGGGATAATGGTCCTCCAACCATTCCCATTTGGTCCACTTGGCTCTCAAATGAAGCCAAGGAAGGCTAGAAGGTGCAAGAACAGAGGCTCTGCTGAGAGCTTCAGCTCAGCCGTGGCCCTCAGCACAACTTAGGCACCAGTTATTCAACAGGCTCCTGTTCAGCTGGAGTCTTCTTCCCCAGCTCTGGTCTTGGCTTCTGTTTCCCCCTTTGCTGTGTACTGGATCTCCTTTATTTCCTCTTGGATAGATCTGTAGGCTTATTCACTCTACAAACAGTGAAGTTAGTTAGCTAATACTGATATAAAGTGAGTACTTTATATCAGGCTTTGCCTCAAGCACTTTATCCAACAATACAGGGCACCTATCTCCTCTCCCAAATGAGCAGCGTCCTTATGAATTTCAGTTCTTATACAGCCCAGAACATGCAGACCCCGTTTTGCCACATAAACACATGCTTACATGATAACAGGCACAGCCTGTGAGTGACCGTGGGACGGCAGGTGCTGATGTTGCAGCTGCCCCATGTTCCTGGCTGGGTGAAAAGTTTTATACATTTTATTAGCGTAATAATAGATTTTATGGTTAACTGAAATATGTAATTATATATGCACATTATCAATATTAGCAGCTTGATGTTCGGGTTTAAGTTTGCATTGATTGAAACACTGGTTTTAAAATTAACTAGGAAGTGAGTTAATTGTCACCTAAGTTTTCCCACATTGGAGAAAATATTGGAACAAAGTATTCTTGTAGGTGAATGATGATATATAATAAGACACATGCTTTAAGGATTTATTAATGTGCGAGTGGTCCCTTGAAGACCTCTGTCTGCGGTAAAAAAATGCACAAACACCAGAAAATCTACAAGACAAAATGTGGGTAAAGATAAAATGTGGTGGGCAAAGAGAGAGAGAAGCCCTGTGGTCTGGGTATTGAGGAATTGTTCTTTTTGCTCAAAAAGTGAGCGGCACTGCCACAGCTTTGGGGAATGAGAGACCAAAGTTGTCTTACATAGAGGCTTTGGAGGATTGTGGATTATTAATTGGATCTGCTTTTGTGTTTTTCACAAGTTACAAATAAAAAAATGGAGCTAGTGTTTAATTACCTTTGGTGGCTGGGCTTTGCTGTTCTTGAATGGTACTCCATGCAGAGACTGAGCACGTGGGGTCCTGGGAAGTGCTCAGCTTACGTAGGTACACAGTATGATATGGAAGCATGTATCAGAGGTGCCAAAATCAGACAGAAAGTGGAAGGAGGAGAGACAGGAAATTTGGAGTGAAAGGAAACATTTAAAAGCAAGAACTACTAAGCTCAATCCTGAAGAATGAGCAGGGGTTTTCCTTTGATGTCCTCTCTCCCAAACTTCTTCCTGAAAGACCCTATAACATAGTTTTGAGAGCAAGATCTCTGGGTCCAGGCTTTCTGGGTACTTGTCCCGCCTCCACTGTGTACTACCCATGTGGTTATTTGCTTAATATCTCTGGGTTTAATAACCTCCTCTGGAAAACAGGAGTAATTGGAATTATGTACCTCATATAGCTGTAAAATGAATGTATTAACATGTGCCTGACACATAGCAGTGTAATCAGTGTAATATAAACGTCTGCTATCCTTATTATGGCTGTGATAAGGCAAGAGAAAATACAGTATGTGCAGGGAAACAGTAAGCGGTTTTGCATACTGGAATTTGGAGTATGGGTGGGAGATGAGGCTGGAGAGACAGAAAAGGACACATGATGGAATGCCTTATATTCAGGCTAAAGTATTTCAGTTTTATCCTAAATACAGTGGGACCCATTGAAGGTATTGAATTGTCTCCACCAGAAAAGGTCTGTTGAAGTCCTAACCCCCAGTAACTCAGAATGTGACCTTATTTGGATATAGGGTTGTTGTAGGTGTAATTTGTTAAAATGAGGTTATACTGGAGTAGGTTGAGCTGCTATTTCAGTGTGATATGGTGTCCCTACAAGAAGATACAGATGCTGTATCCACATGAATCTGGAGGCACATGGAAGTGATGCCTCTGTAAGCCGAGGCACACCAGGGATCTCCAGCAGTCAGCAAAAGCTGGGAGAGAGGCATGGAAGGGATTCTACCTCACAGCCCTCAGAGGGAACCAACCTGGCTGACATATGGACTTCAGACATCTAGTCTCCAGAACTGTTCTAGCAAACTACCACGGGACTGGGAGGGAGGAAAATGGGATTCTGCTTTAGCTTTTAAAAGATGGCTCTGATTTTCACGTGGAAATGGAGTAGAGGGGAAGAAGATGAAAGTAGGGAATCTAGTTGGGATCAAATTAAAGCCCCATATGTAGCCCTGACCCTATCTCTGCTTCAAGGGGTTTCTTGCTTCCTGTTTCCCAGTTGGGTTCCGTCAATGTGCCAAGTGCAGCCGTCCTGGGGCAGCTCGTCCACGTCCTTTCCTGGTCACCAGAGCTGATGCTGCTGTCTTCAGCACCGAAGTGCTGCTGGATCTCACTCTCAGGAGCCCCTCGCTTCCTCAGTTTGAGAAAACTCCAACAAACTCAACCTCATGACTCAGAGAACATGTGAAAAGAAAAAAAAAAGTCTCTTGTTCTAGGATCTTTTAAACTTTAGGAGCAAATAGGTCAAATCGGTCTAATGGAAATGATTGAGGTGAATTAACAAAACTAAGGTAAAAGAACTATTTCTCTGTGGGGCTGTTTTCAAGGAACGGCAGAGACAAGCGCTGGTGATGGTGTAGCCTTGTCTTCCCTCGAGTTTCCTCGATGCTGGACACCTACTGAATCCCTGTGTGGTGGTCACACCAGGCAAGAAGAGATGCTGAAGAACCAGGCTGATGCTGACAGGGGACCAGGCTGATGCTGACAGGGGACCGAAGAGGCTGATGCTGACAGGGGACCAGGCTGATGCTGACAGGGGACTGAAGAGGCTGATGCTGAGAGGGGACCAGGCTGATGCTGACAGGGGACCGACCAGGCTGATGCTGACAGGGGACCGACCAGGCTGATGCTGACAGGGGACCGACCAGGCTGATGCTGACAGGGGACCAGGCCGCTGGAGCCTGTCGCCACTGAACTCAGGCTAGGAATGAAGAGACTTATTAGGTTGGAAGATCAGGCAGCTAGTATTTAGGTAGTCAAGATTTAGGCTGCTTAGCTGACCTTTTTTCATGGACAATGAATATGATTCCCCAGCAAGAGAGTAGATAAAATTGTGCCCCAAACTATGAACTAAATCAGAATTATCCAAACTGTGCAACAGTGAAGTTCATTGTGACTTCAGTGGTGTTCGGATAAGGGTGTTGTTTTTCTTATAAATTTCACTGAGCTGTACACTATTACGTTTCGAATACAGCATAAATAGGTACAATTTCCTAAAAGCCAGTTGTTTATAGAGAATACCCATTAGCATCTCTCAGGACACAAATACTCTATTGAGTACAGCTTGGGATATAAGGTAGTCTTATAAGGTAACTCCACTTCGTTTCTCTGCCTCTTCAATGAGTATAGATAAACAATTTCAGAATTAAAGAGATATTCAGTTCTCTAAATTGTCTTTAGAGGAGACTATTCCTTATAAACCATCTTTTTATCTTGGATTCTTTACAGTTGGTTGCTTTTCATCACAAAGGATTCTCTAATGCAAAAAATTTCCTAACCCACATAATTAACCAAAGCCAAAGAGTTTGCTGCATTAGAATACCTTCTCTAAAGGCCACTGAGAACTAAACTTTTAAATATTTATTTATGTTTGTCATAGGAAATCATCTTTATCAGCTTCTGTTAAAATGCAGCCAAGACTTGCAAAGAGCAGTCAAAAATCCACGATTTTGGATTTCTCAGAGACATTAGACCTTCCTTAGATGGCAGAGAAGGAATTCTAAAGAAAAGAACATGAAGATATGAAACATGGCACGCTTTCCAGGAGAGTGGTTAGTGAAGTTCCCAAAACATGTTCCTACATGTTTCTAGTGGTTTCCTTATAGGCAGTGAATCTTCGTGGGATGGTGAATGGGGTTCTCCAGAATGGAGAGGTTAACAGCAGAAAGAGAGGAAGATAAAGGAGAGGTCTCCTAAATAATTTTTTCCATGAACAATTCTGCTCTAAGCAAGATCTATCAAGGCTTCCTAAATCCCTGAGGACAATTATCTAAAAGAATACTATCAACTGCATTGAATTCTTGACAATTCTCCAGATAAACAGGCAGAGAAATGGTGGCATAAACAAGATTTCTATGTGGATTGCATCTTTCTTGACGTCTGACCAAATTTGCAGCTTCGTGTATTTTACATTCACGATTTCATGAAGCTCGAGATTTAATATCTTTCCATACCAGGATGTTTGACAGGTCTTTTCTGTCATTTTCCTTCATGTTTCTCTTTGTATTTTCAGCTCCAACAGGTGCAGGTTTGCCAAAATGAATGTTAATTGCCTATTTACTGTCTCTTGGCTTGTTCAATTTACTCACAGATCATTTCCTATTCAAAGCCCGGTAGCAGTTTTCCCTCATTTACTCCTCTAATCGGTTTTGGTTCTAAGAAAGAAAAAAACACATTTTAAAAAAATCTAGCCTTCCAAAGCTTCACCTTCATCCACAAAAGCCATCGCCACACTCAGAGCTGATCTGGTCCTGTTGAGAGGCAGATGGCAAGAAGCCAAAGGAAGAAAAAGATTCCTGGGCTGAATTTCTCTTAGAGCAAATCATTAAGAAACAAGGAAGCAATGTCTGCAGATAGATCTTTCAATAAACTTAATCTGACCTTCTTAATTTCTCATCTATTCAAAGATTTTCCTGAAGTTCATCCCTTCTACTTAGCAGCTCAGTAGTACATTTAAGTTTCATTTCACTGATTTTATCACCCCGAATACTTTATTCCACTTGTTATGAAGGTTAAGCAAAGGAAGAAAGACAAGCAGAGAGCAAATACTGTGGCTCATCAGGAGAGACTGCTTAAAAGGTCAGATCAGCCAGAGCATAGAGCAGAGAGCGCAAGTGGTCTTGAGGATCTGGGTGTGTTGGAATAGTTGTCATCAGGTCACCAGCTATGTGGTTGCAGATAATAATTCAGACCTGATTTAAGACTTCAATTTTCCTAAGACATAAAGCATATGTGTGGGTGAGTATATATATGTGTGTGTGTGTGTATGTGTGTGTGTGTGTGTGTGTGTGTTTGAGGGGGAAGGGTGGTTTCTGTTATTCCCAGGTATTGAAAGATTAGGTTAAAAAGGAATTTTCAAGTGTAAGGAGGTATCTCCTCATCATTACAGGATTTATTTTTTATTATGGAAAGGCTAAATGACTACATATTGATGGCCTATTACTTGTTTATAAGAAATCATCTTTCTCTGTAGTTGAGTGAGACACACCACCAACTATCATAGTGTATTTTTAACAGCTTTATTGAGGTATAATTGATATACAAAAAATGTAATTATTTAATGCATGAAATTTAATGAGTTTAGACATATGCACATACCCATGAAACCATCACCTCTCCAAATATGTCACCTCCAAAAGGGTCCTTTGGATTTTTTTTTTTTTTGTAATAAGAATACTTATGAGATCTGTTCTCCTAAAAAATTTTTTTTAAGTGTAGACTACAGTATTGTTGAGTATAGGTAATAAACTGTACAGTAGATCTCTAGAATTAATTCATCTTGTATAAATGAAACTTTGTAGCAATTGAACAGCTCATCTTTGCATCCCCCCTGCGCCTGGTAACCACCCTTCTATTCTGTACTTCTGTGAGTTCAACTATTTTAGGTACCTCATGTAAGTGGAATCATGCAGTATTTGTCATTGTGTGTCCTCCAGGTTCATCCGCATTGTCACACAAATGGCAGGAATATCCTCCTTCTTTTTCAAGGCTAAATCATATTACATTGTGTGGATATACCACATTTTTCTGTGGGAACACTCTCAATCTCATTTTATGAGGCCAACATTACCCTGAGACCAAAGCCAGACAAAGACACCACAAGAAAAGAAAACTGTAGGCCAGAATTTTTTTTAAGTGTAGACTACAGTATTGTTGAGTATAGGTAGTAAACTGTACAGTAGATCTCTAGAATTAATTCATCTTGTATAAATGAAACTTTGTAGCAATTGAACAGTTCATCTTTGCATCCCCCCTGCGCCTGGTAACCACCCTTCTATTCTGTACTTCTGTGAGTTCAACTATTTTAGGTACCTCATGTAAGTAGAATCATGCAGTATTTGTCATTGTGTGTCCTCCAGGTTCATCCGCATTGTCACACAAATGGCAGGAATATCCTCCTTCTTTTTCAAGGCTAAATCATATTACATTGTGTGGATATACCACATTTTTCTGTGGGAACACTCTCAATCTCATTTTATGAGGCCAACATTACCCTGAGACCAAAGCCAGACAAAGACACCACAAGAAAAGAAAACTGTAGGCCAGTACCATTGATGAACACAGATGAAAAAATCCTCAACAAAATACTAGCAAACTGAATTCAAAAGCACATTAAAAGGATCTTACACCATGACCAAATGGGATTTATCCATGGAATGGAAGGGTGGATCAACATACAAAAATCAATATAATATACTACATTAACAAAATGAAGGATAAAAACCACATAATCATCTTAAAAGATACACAAAATCAGTTGACAAAATGCAACATCTCTTCATAACAAAAATACTCAACAAACTGGGTATAGAAAAAGCGTACCTCAACATTATGAAGGTTTTATATACAAAGCTCACAGCTAGCATCATTCTAAACAGTGAAAAACTGAGAGCATTTTCTCTAAGGTCAAGAATAACACAAGGATGCCCACTCTTGACACTTATATTCAACATTGTTCTAGAAGCAATAGCCAGAGTAGTCGGGTGATAAAAAGAAATAAAAGGCAGTCAAAGAGAAGAGGAACAAATAAAATTGCTGTATTTCTGTTTGAAGATCACATTATCTTGTATGTAGAAAACATTAAAAACTCAAAAAAAAATAGAACTAATAAATTCAGTAAAGTTGCAGGCTATAAAATCAAAATGCAAAAAAAATTTGTGTTTCTATACACTAACAGTAGATTATCTAAAAAAGAAGATGTAGAAAATAACCTCACTTACAGTAGCATTAAAAATACATAAAAATATTTAATATTTAAAAATTTAAAAAATACTTTAAAACCTTTAAAATTTAAAAAGATACTGATTGTTGGAGAATAGAAATGCTACCTATTTTTGCATGTTGATTTTGTATCCTGCAAATTTCCTGAAATCATTTATCAACTCTAAGAGTTTTTTTGTAGAGTCTTTCAGCTGTTCTATATATAGGATCATGTTTTCTGCAAACAGGGACAGTTTGACTTCATCTTTTCCAATCTGGATGCCTTTTATTTCCTTCTCTTCTCTGATTGCTCTGGCTAGTACTTCCAACACTATGTTGAATAGCAGTTGTGAGAGTGGGCATCCTTGTCTAGTTCCTGTTCTTAAGGGAAGAGCTTTCAACTTTTCCCCATTCAGGATGATATTGGCAATGAGTTTGTCATATATGGGTTTAATTGTGTTGAGATACTTTCCTTCTATATCCAGTTTACAGAGAGTCTTTATCATGAATGAATGTTGAATTTTGTCAAATGCTTTTTCAGAATCTATAGAGATGATAATATGTTTTTTTGTATGTTTGATTTTATTGATGTGGTGTATCACATTTATTGGTTTGCATATGTTGAACCAACCTTGAATCCCTGAGATTAATCCCACTTGATCATGGTGTATAATTTTATGTATGTGTTGCTGTATTCTATTAGCTAGTATTTGTTGACAATTTTTACATCTATATTCATCAAAGATATTGGCCTACAGTTTTCTTTTTTTTTGTATCTTTGTCTGGTTTTGGTATCACAGTGATGTATGCCTCATAGAATTAGTTTGAGAGAATAGCTTCTGTTTTGATTTTTTAAAATAGTTTATAGAGAATTGATATTAATTCTTCATTGAAGGTTTGTTAGAATTCTGCAGTGAAGCCATCTGGTCCTAGGGTTTTCTTTGTTGGGAGACTGCTGGTAATAGCTTCAATCTCTTTGATTGTTATTGGTCTGTTCAGATTTTCTCTGTCTTCTTGGCTCAGTCTTGGTAGTTTGTGTGTGTCCAGAAATTTATCCACTTACTCCAGATTTTCAAATTTGTTGGCATATAGTTGTTTTTAGTAGTCTCTGATGATTCACTGTATTTCTGAGGTATTGGTTATAATACCATCTTTTTCATTTCTGAATTTTATTATTTGTATCTTCTCTCTTTTTTTAGTTAGCCTTGCTAAGGGCTTGTCAATTTTATTTATCTTCTCAAAAAACCAACTTTCTGATTCATTGATCTTTTATACTATTTTTTAAAATTTCTATAGTCCAAAAATGAACTATCAGAAAAAGAAATCAAGAAAGCTAGCACATTTACAATCGTCACCAAATACACACACACACACACACACACACGCCTAGGAGTAAAGTTAACCAAGGATGTGAAAAAAACTCTACAATAAGAGCTACAAACCACTGTTGAGAGAAATTAAAGAGGACACAAAAAGATGGAAAGATATCCCATGCTCTTGGGTTGGAAGAATTAACATTGTGAAAATGTCCACACTACCCAAAGTGATCTACAGATTCAATGCAATCACTATTTAAATTCCAATGACATTTTTCTAAGAAGTGGAAAAGACAATCCTAAAATTCATAAGGAATAACAAAAGACCATGAATAGCCAAAGCAATCCTGAGCAAAAAAATAAAATAAAATAAAACCAGAGGCAAAAGACTACCTGACTTCAAACTATATTACAGAGTTATAGTAACCAAAGCAGCATGGTACTGGCATAAAAACAGACATACGGACAAATGGAACAGAGTAGAGAATCCAGAAGTCAACTCATACACCTACAACTGTCCAGTCTTTGACAAAGACACCAAGACTACACACTGGGGAAGAGACTGCCTCTTCAATAAATAGTGTTGGGAAAATTGGACATTCATATATAGCAGAATGAAACTAGGCCTGTACCTGTCACCATATGCCAAAATCAACTCAAAATGGATTAAAAATTAACTATATGTCCTGAAACAATAAAACTCCTTAAAGAAAAAGTAGGGGAAGCACTCTAGGAAGTAGGATTGGGTACAGACTTTATGTATCTGACCCCGAAAGCACAAACAACCAAAGGAAAAATAAACAAATGGGATTATATCAAAGCAAAAAGCTTCTGCACAGAAAAAAAATTAAACAGGGAAAAGACAACCTACAGACTGGGAGAAAATATTTGCAAGCTACGAATCCAACAAGGGATTAAA
>NW_007731590.1:15171-30578 GCF_000696425.1 Galeopterus variegatus
GAATGAAACTAGGCCTGTACCTGTCACCATATGCCAAAATCAACTCAAAATGGATTAAAAATTAACTATATGTCCTGAAACAATAAAACTCCTTAAAGAAAAAGTAGGGGAAGCACTCTAGGAAGTAGGATTGGGTACAGACTTTATGTATCTGACCCCAAAAGCACAAACAACCAAAGGAAAAATAAACAAATGGGATTATATCAAAGCAAAAAGCTTCTGCACAGAAAAAAAATGTACAGAGTGAAAAAACAACCAACAGAGTGGGAGAAAATATTTGCAAAATATACATCTGACAAAGGATTAATATCCAGCATCTGTAATGAACTCAAACAACTTAACAGCAAAAAACCAAGTAATCCAATTAAAAAATGGCAAAGGAACTACATAGGCATTTCTCAAAGGATGATATGCAAATGGCCAACAGACACATGAGAAAATGCTCAACATCATTTAGCAAATGAAAACCACTTTGAGATACCATCTCACTCCAGTTAGGATTGCTAATATCCAAAAGACTGAGAATGATAAATGCTGGTGAGGATGCAGAGAAAATGGAACCCTCCTATGCTGTTGGCGGGACTGTAAAATGGTGCAGCCTTTATGGAAAATGGTATGGAGGGTTCTCAAACAATTACAGATAGATCTACCATATGATCCAGCTATCCCACTGCTGAGTATACGCTCAGAAATATGGAAGTCATCACGTCAAAGGGATACCTGTACTCCCATGTTTATTACAGCACTATTTACAATAGCCAAGAGATGGAACCTGACTAAATGCCCATCATCAGATAAATGGATAAGGAAAATATCGTATATCTCTACAATGAAATACTGCTCTTCTATATATAAAATAAATGAAATAATACCATTTACAGCAACATGGATGGACTTAGAGAAAATTATATTATGTGAAATAAGCTAGGCACAGAAAGAGAAATACTGCATGTTCTCACTTATTTGTGGGAGCTAATAAAAATAAATAAATATACAAACAAACAGTGGGGAAACAAAAAGAGGATACAACAATCACAACAATTCCTTGAAATTGTTGAGACAAGTGAACAGATGTGATGTTGATGTGGGGTTAGGGGAGAAAGTGAGGAGGAAAAGGAGGAATTGGTAAAGGGATATGAAAATCAACTGCATTGTATATTGATACATTAAAAGAAAAACAGAAAAATATTTTTATAGACAATGCCCAGCATTCCATAAAAAACTCAACTAGGCAGAACAACAATAGGAACAAGAGAAAAAATAGAAAATAGATACAAACCCATGTGTTATTAGATACAGCATTTAAAATAGTTGTTATAATACACTCAAGAAAAAATAAAATGATGATAAATGATCAGTAGCTGTCATCAGAGTATTAGAATCTATAAAAAAATTGAAATTCTTGGAAAATATAACTAAAATTAAGAATTTGAAATACACACACATAGCTAAATACAGAAGATCTGTGATCTAGAAGACATGATAGCAAAACATGTTTAGGTTAAAACACAGATAAAAAGGATGTTAAACACAGTAAGAAGCATGAGATATATGGAACATGGTATGAAGGTATAACTTACATACAATTGAGGTCCTAGAATGGGAGGACAGAAAAAATGGGGTGAAAGGAATATTTGAAGAGATAATAGCAGAGAATGTTCCAATAATGATGAAAAGCATCAAGCCACAAATTCAAGAAGCTCAGTGAGACTCACACAGAATAAATACAAAGCAAACCATATTTAGGCAATCTCACAGTAAAAGTGCTGAATACCAGTCAAAACAAAAATGAAGAAGAGGGGGAAAATACATTACCTTCAAGAACGATAACACAAAGCAGAGTTTTCAATAGAAAAAAATGAAAACAACCCAAATAAATAAATAGTGTATATTCATATAACAGACTACTATACAGACGTGTGAACTTATGAACTACTGCTACAAGGATCAACAATAATGAATATAACAAATATAATACTGAGTGAATGAAACCAGGCACAAAAAATAATACACTATATGAATCTATTTGCATAAAGTTCAAAAATAGAAAAAAACTTATCCTATGCTGTTCTATGCCAGAATAGAGGTCATCCTTTGGGGTTAATATTGGAAAGAGACAAGAACTAGACTATTGAGTTGCTAGTAACATTCTAGTTCCTGTTCTGGATACAGGTTAGATGGTGTGTTATGTGAAAATTCATAGTAAATTCATTAAAAATTTTATTTGTGTATTTTCCTGTATGTATGTTAAACTTCAGTAAAAGTTTATTTAGACACATATGCACAATAATATATATACTAAAAAAAAAGAAATAAAAACATACTCAATAATAAACTCAACCAAGGAGGTAAAAGACTCATACACTCAAAACTATAAAGCACTGACAAAAGAAATTAAAGAAAACACAAGTGGAAAGACATCTCATAGTCATGGATTAAAGGTTTTAATATTAAAATGTTCTACCCAAAGTGATCTATAGATTCCATGCAATTCCCATCAGAATCCTAATGCCATTTTTTTTTACAAGAATTAAAAAAATCCTAAAATTTATATGAAACCACAAAGGAGTCAAAATATCCAAAGTGATCTTGAGAAAGAATAACAAAGCTGGAGGTATCACACTTCCTGATTTCAAAATATATTAGAAATCTATAGTAACTAAAACAGTATGGTATTGTCATAAAGAGAGACATATGGCCAATAGAACAGTTTAGAGAGTCCAGAATGGACCCCCCACTAATGTACAGTCAACCGATCTTTAACAAATGTGCTAAGAACACACAATGGGAAATTCTAGTCTTTTAAAGAAATGGTGTTGAAAAATCTGGATAACCAAATGCAAAAGAATAAAATTGAATATTTCTCTTACACCATCCTCAAAAATCAACTCAAAATGGATTAAAACATAAACATAAGATTTGAAACTGTAAAACTTTTCCAAGAAAACACAGGAGGAAAGCTTTAAGATGTTGGTCTTTGCATGATTTCTTGACTATGACACCAAAAAGCACAAGCAACAAAAGCAAAAAATAGAAGGACTACATCGAACTAAAACATCCTGCACAACAAAGGAAAAAATCAACAGAACAAACAGGCAACCTATGGAATGGGAGAAAGTATTTGTAAAACATATATCTGATAAAGGGGTTAAAATCATGAAATTCCTACAACTCAACAGCAGAAAACCAAATAACCCAATTTAAAAAATGGACATTTGGATCCCCTTACAGGACAGCCACCAGAAACAGAAAAAAAAAAAAAAAAAAAAAAATTCCCCAAAGACAGCATACAAATGGCCACTAGGCATATGAAAAGAAACTCAACATTGTGAATCATCAGGAAAATTCAAATTAAAATCACAATGAGATATTGCCTCACATTTGTTAGAATTGCTTTATTAAAAACGCAAAATATAACAAGTTGTTACAGATGTAGAGAAACTGGAACCCTTCTGCACTGTTGGTAGGAGTGTAAAATTGTGTAGCAAAACAGAAAACAACATGGAGGTTTTCCCACTCCTGGGTATACACCCAAAAGAGTCAAAATAAGGATCTCAAAAAGATACCTGCACTCCCATGCTCACTGCAGCATTATTCACAATAGCCATGTACGGAAACAACCTGAATGCCATAGCATAATTCACACCTGGAATGTACGGACCTAAATGTGATCATGTTCCATGTCTTCACATTGCTTCTTAACAAGGTCATATTAGCCTAGATAGCACCATAGGCACTAAAGTTCATTCTAGCACCTCTCTTTCCAAGAGCTCTTTTTAGGAATCCTTCCTAAACTTTCTCATTCCCTACACAGCTATTTGTGCTCAACCATTCTACCTACAAGTCACAGGCTTAGTCATTGGCCACTTAGTCAGTGGCTCACTCACTTTCCTTAGAAAGCCTTCAGAACCATGCCCATCACTCCATGAATGGATCAATCCATTCACTAAGTCATAGTCCTCATGATCTAATCACCTCTTAAAGGCCCCAGCTTTAAATTCTGTAATTGCATTTCCCACCCTCTTAACACTGTTACAATGGGGGTCAAGTTTCCAATGCATGAATTTTGGAGGACACAATTAGCCCATAGAAAGGTATAAGGATCTAAATAATTTTTTTAAAGGCATAAAAGTTTAAAAGAATGGGCCACAGTATTAACAATGATTATCTCTGGGTAGAAGACTTATTGATCATGTAATTTTTTTCATAATACTGTTTTGCTTTAAAAAACACTTTTTTATAAAACATCATTGAAACTCCACCTATAAGGCTCTGATTGTGCTATTAGGAATTATTTTCATTTCTTTGTTTCCTTCTAACCTATATCAATATATTTATATAATTCTAGATAGTTATATTTGTGGTTTGCATACAAGTTCATTTTCTATTTTTCTTGAAGAAATGAATACATTTTAAGTGAGAAAACATGAATTGTGTGTCAAAAAAATAAAATACATAAATTTAGCTCTGGAGACCTTAAGGTCAAGAGAGGAAACATATACATATAAAAAAATAAACATGATAATCATCGTCATAAATGTTAAACTGTAGGGACAAAGTTCAGTAAAAATATAGGGGAACTGAATTGGACAGGACAGAACAGGCTTATAAAAAAATAACATTCAGATTGGCTCAGGATTCCACATTATTATACTGATTAATTTTTAATAGCTTCATTATATTTCAATCAATTGATGTGTCAGATTTTACTTAACCTAATTGTCTAATTATAAGTATAATAATGTCCTTTTCTTGGTTACTTTCATGCTTTTACTGTCTTAGGTAGTGCTACTATGATCACCTTAATTCAAAAATCTTATTCCCAGGAATTTAGCTAAAATAAATTAAGTGAAGAAAAAAATGTAGTATATACACTGGATATAAACACTTTCATGACCTGTTGATATAACATCAAATTATTAATATTACCTTTATCATGTTTATATGAATTTATAGTATCTGTATTTAATTCTTGCCTTGTCCTTTGACGTTTTTACCCTTTGGTCTTTTTTGTTCTTGGTCTTTTCTCCTTCCCTGATTTTCTGATCCATCATATGTCCTGGACATTTCTGTCAGGTACTTTGATTTGAAAGTGAATATTTGAATCAGAAGTTCTCATCTGGGCTTCTAAATGAGCTATTCCTGGAAGTCCAAGATCTCCGTACTAAGTAGGCTTGAAATATGTTTCAATTCAAAGGAAACTAGCTTATATGTTTTAACTACTTTTATGTGGTGAAAGCCATCATAAAGTTAAGAATCAACTGAATCCTTAAAAATATAGATAACATACAAAGAAAACAGTAATATTCATAATATATAAGCATTCTAGAAAATTTATATGAAAATGATAGATAACTGTAGGTAAAAATGGACAATGGCCATGTGAACATTACATAGAAGGAGAAATATAATTGTATGGTAAGCACATGAAAGAAGTTTGCATGAAATCAGAGAAATGTGGGCTTAAAACAGTGAGATACTGTATTCTTAGATAACTGTAGGTAAAAATGGACAATGGCCATGTGAACATTACATAGAAGGAGAAATATAATTGTATGGTAAGCACGTGAAAGAAGTTTGCATGAAATCAGAGAAATGTGGGCTTAAAACAGTGAGATACTGTATTCTTTCATAAGGAAGACAAAAGTTCAAGTAATTAAAAATTAAGTTCTTTAAATTTTACACTAATAACATTTCGCATGCTCAATAGCCATGCACAGCTAGGGGCTGCCATATTGTATAGCATGAATACAGAATATTTCCATGACTGCAGAAAGTTCTCTTGGATAGCACCATTCCAGATCATGGACTCCAGGATACAAAGTGAATGAGGGTGAAATGTGATTAAGTTATTCTAAATAGTACATCAGTTAGAAAGAAGCAATATTTCTCCAGCTGTAGGTACTGTCATATAGGTTATCTTATCCCTGTAACAATTCTGTGAAGGCAGTATTATTTTCATTGTACAAATGAAGATATCAAGGCATAGGCAGTTTGATTTCACATAGGTAACACTTGCATAACCTGTGTTTCAAACCCAGACCTTGACCTTGCCTAGTGAGTGCTTTACTACTCTAAGCTGCCTTTCCTGTTCTTAATGCTTTTGGCTCACACTGCTCTAGAAAATATAACTTTAAAGCTTTCCATTATCAAAGGTTTCATATTCATTTGTTATGCATAGAATAACTTTTTTTCTGACTAGTTTCATCACGTTTATACCTACAGTAATGGAACATCTCACCTAAAGCCTTGCCTAGGGACAGCAAATGCTCAACAACTTTAAAGCTTATTTCCATGAAGCAAAGTTAGCACCAGGCTATGTATTTCTCTCATTCTACCTGCCACTGGTGCCCCAATGCTTCAGCCTCTGCACCAAGCCATTGTTCAGAATTTAAAGTGATACCACTGAGTATACTTCAGGGGAAAGACTGATGCACAAGAAAACCTCTAGTATAATCATCAAATGACATAAAAATAGTTCTGAAATATTGCCCGTCAGTAAAATTCTCTTAAAAGTGAGACTTTCAACAGGACCTAGAAAAAAATTAAACCCATTTTTGTTTCTAAAACATCTTTTGATGAATTAGAGCTGGAGCTAAAAATAATAATATGTAAATACGCCTTCTATGCATAGTCATGCAAGGTGTTCAGTAAACCAAGACCCCGGCCAATGGGCCAGTTGAGGGCTGAAACCTAACCATTGCTCAGTGCGCACATAGCTAAGGTCTGGATTTGCTCAAAGAAAGGGCTGGCTTTTTCTAATCTGTATGAAGGATGGGCCAGTTGAGGGCTGAAACCTAACCATTGCTCAGTGTGCACATAGCTAAGGTCTGGATTTGCTCAAAGAAAGGGCTGGCTTTTTCTAATCTGTATGAAGTTGCCATTGGCTTCTCAAGCCATGTTCTCATGGGACCTTTTCCATGCAGAAGAAGTCTACACAGAGGGAAAGCTTTTCTGATTTGCTTGAAGGTATTTTGCATATAAATGCAATTCAATTTTTTTTGAATGACACTTTATAGCAATTACTAACATGAGGAACATCAAGTCGGACAGACTGAAATTCATCATAGAATTTAAGACCACACTGTGCTGTATTAAAGAAAAAATAGTGTTTTGAATGCTGATGCTCAAAAGAACGGATAAAAAGTGAAGTAAATCCTAGAGAAGAAAACTCTGGAGAAAGTTCAATTCATCTGTTTAATAATTTATTTTGAAGGTAGTACAGCACTTTTTAAGCTGTGATCTGCAGAGCCCTTTAGGGGTTACCTGGGTGGAAGCTGGAGTCCACGACAGTGGACTCATGCAGGTTTTGGGTGTCCCAGTTCTGCTACAAGCAGAGCAGCTCAGAGAAAATCCACTTTACATAAGGGACTTCCAACATTTGAAGAAACCTTCATGACTAAACCATATTTGAAAATAGCTTTCTTAGAAACCTGATACAGCTACACTTGCTAAGTGTTCACCACATGACAGATATTCAGATATTATCAACTTAATCGTTACAACAGCCTTATGTAGTCTTATTATTACCTCTTTACATGTGAAACAGGCTTAGAAAGGTTAAGTGACTTGCTTAATATCACCAAGCTACTAAATGGCTTGGCTGAAATTTCAGTGATATCTGACTTCCCTCAAAAGTGTTACTATGAAGAAATTCTCTACTCCAGCTTGACTGTAATAAAAATATACTAAACAAAATGTGTATTTTAGAAAAGAAAAACTCATGTTAAAAAACAATTATCGAGACACATTTTGAGATCTATATAATCTCAATTAATTGGCCTGCAGGAGCTTTATTTACAGCATCATGTGGTGATTATTGATCCATATCTGTCTAGCTGTGCTTTCTGTCACCTCACCCACAAACCTGACCCTCTGATTTTGTAAAAAAATTTAATAATCTTGAAACAATTATTTCCTTTCACAGGCGTGCGTTTTTCAAGTCTGTTCCCTACAGTAATCTCTCCAGTGCCTCTCATCTGGAGAACTCTCATATGATTTGAAGACCTCGCTTTCTTATTGTCCTTGACATGCTCACCAGGTTTATTCAGTTTCCTCCTGTGTTTCTGTAGCATTTTGGATAAAAAATGCTATTATATTGCTATGTGTATAAATATAATAAAATATGATACAATTATCTCTTTATATGTCTTGCAGGGCAAAGATTATATATGATTCACCTTTATATACTCCAACATATATTAGACCTGCAATAAAAGTTGGTTGAGCAATGAGTATAGAAATGAATGGAGATCACTGCAAATTTCCACATTTTGCAAGAGTGAGTGATTTAATGTGGTTTAAAAACAGTCTCTCTACCTGGACCATTCTTCTGTTCCCAGATCCAAGAGGACACTTTATCAGCAAGTAAAGCCCAGAAGCTGATTGAAGACAAGCCCCAACTCTTTCTGTCTGGTCTATTTTTCAGCAGGTTTATCTGTTCATTCTTCAGGCCTCAGCTCTGGAAAGGTTTTGTCCTCATCCAGCTCCAATTAGAGTATTAGCACATTGGAAGCGCTGGTAGTTGCCAGAGAGATTCTGTACTTCTTTCCTTTCTCAACAGTATTCACTCGTTTACATTATTTATATTTGCATGGGTTTTGGGTCTAATCCACCACTTAATTTGCTTCTTTTGGCGTGGAGACAAAGATCATGGCTTATTCCTCATTTTCGTACCTCACCATCCTTCACCACTAACCTCGCTCATTGGGGCATCACTGGGGTCACTAAATAAAATGAGTACCTTTGGTAAATCTCTGCAAAAGGCAATATAGTATACCAGTGCATTGCATCCCCCCAGTACATCACACAGGACTGTGTATGCAATCAATTTTAGTCATTATACTAAGAAAGTTTTCTTCAAACCAGTAAGGGGTTTTATTTCCTTTCTTGCCAGGCACTTGATTACATGATGTGCTTGTCACACTCACAGCCTTGGTTGAGATAAGTGGTTATGGTAACTTTTTTGCACATAGGGTGTCATGCTTGGTCATGTGATTCTGTTAACTCTTCCCACATTTTTTTGGATGATGGGTCTAGGACATAGTAAAAGGTTGGGTCAGTTGTCTGTGAAGTGTTATGGCCTGAGAATTTTGACCACATGTGTTGCTTTTTACTGGGTGGTAACTAGTTGATTCAATCAAATATTCTTTTTTATGGAATTTTGAATATGAATGACAGAGAAAAACAGTAGAAAATGTTGAAAGCAGTCTCAGTGACATTGGAGACGTGGGGAGGAAAATAGAGCAAAGAGAGAGGCGGAGATAAGGAGTCACGGAGTCACAAGCAAGCAGAGGCGTCTCCAGTAAGAACGATGAAAGCCAGTGTTTACACGGACGAGATGCACACGTGGAGCTGCTCTGGGTTGTCAGTGCTGCTGCTGCATTCTGGACAGTAATGACAGATATTCTACTTTGACTTTTGGCCAGGTGCTCATGATCTACTCTGTTTTTTTTCTTGTTTCTGTAGTTTATGTATTTTTTTTCCATGAGGTTACCTAAATGTCTCAGGCTCTTTCCATCAATGACCTTTCAGTTAAAGAAAAACAATTAAAGGTTAATAAACTTCAGGTTAATTAGGAGCTCACCTTAAGACTTTGCATGTGGACTGGTTTTGAATTTAAGGAGTCAATATGTTTTGTTAGTGTTTATGAATCAATATAACTAACACTAAGGATGTGAGCAGAAGTCTTCATTTCCATTTGTTTCTCTCCCCAATTTTATTTGTTGTCATTAACCTTAAATGCAAATAATAAAATTTGTATTTAGGAACCAAAGAATGTACAAAGAGATTAAAATCAATGATAATACTAATTGTAAGAAAGGTCTAATGGAGTTGAGTTTAGTATTCAGTCTCGAAAAGGGAATTCTATTATGTGGCTTCCCTATGATAAAGGAGGTATGAAATATGGTTTTCATTCCCCACAAAAGAATAGATATATTCCTATATATACATGTGGATAATTTGCTTTAATTTATTCAATTCATATCAAAACACAGTGACAAAATGGTGATCAAGTACCAGAGCAGTCTATTTAAGGTGCAATGGAAATTCCATGCCCTATGACTTTTTAAATGCCAATTACAACCATATGTCTTTGAAGGTTCAGATAAGTAACTACTTAAGGCAGTGGACTGGATGAAATTAGTTTTTGTAGGACCTCTTCAAAGGTATAATTCTGTGTTCACTTATACATTATGTATGGCAGATTTTAATATGTGGATAATTGCAGCTTGAACAATAAAAAGCTAAGAAACATTTTTTCAATGGCTCTGTAGGTTTTGTTTTAATATCTTTGTAACATGTAATAAGCACTTTGGAGTATTAGAGTATAAATGATACAGTATCATTAGGAATTACAGCAATCATCAATGTGATTAAGAAGTCCCCGTGTCATGGTTAATAATGATGATCTTAATAAATTGTTATTGCTATTAATGTTCTATTCTCATCGGTTATCCTGCTGTTTTCATTGCATCTGCAGCTGGTTCAAATAATCTGAAAGAAGAGGCAGGACACAGGCCACTGGGATGAAGGGCACTAGAAGTTTAAAAACTTCAGAGAAAAAGCCAGAGTCACACTGGCTAAGTCATAATGGTATTTTCCACTTGCAAAAACTGTTCTCCCAAACCCACTGGAGTGTCAACACACTCTGAAAAAGCCATTAGCAATGTAAACGCTTTATTACCTCTGAGATTTTGGAACAGAATGAAACTCCCAGGGAGATATTTTATTTCCTTCCTCAGTTTTCTACACCACAAGGAGCACACGTTTGGATGTTCAAGATGGTCTGAGGACGTTTGGACCACTGAGTTCAGGTCCCTGGGGAATGCATGCTTTCTCGGATTTACTTTCAAGTGGGGAAGGGATCGATGTCTGTGAATGAGTTGTCAGTGACTGCACAGGTTGCCTCACCTTCGCAGTTTATTTGATACTTCATTCATTCATTCATTCATCCATTCATTCAGTGGATTCAGATTGAGTATATATCATATGCCAGGCATTGAACCAGATACTGGACAACCCAGAACCAGAGGGACCCTTGCAGAGAAGGGTAGATGATCTTCTATAGAGAATCATCAAGAATTATCTTTGAAAATAGCTGTTCATAAATCATCATTAAAGACAAGTTTGAAAATAAAATAACTTCCTAGAGAGACTAACATGAAATTTTTAAGGGAACTTTTGAAGAAGCTTGTGAAGTGTCTAGACTAACAGAATATATTTATTTAAGACAAATGATATTGTGAGAGGACTCTGGGGCCCCATGATCAGAAAACCAACATAATTTGCCAAAGTAATTTGGATTCTGATAGAGATTCCCCCTTTTCTACATTCCTAGAGCATGCTGAACATGTTTAAGTTTAAAAGGAAGTTTTCTAAGGCTTTTTTTTTCTTTTGTTTCACTGTGTTGTAGCACCCTGCGATAAATATATGTTATTAATAGTACATTTTTGCCACTAGATTCGTAACATGAATCACTGGTGCCCACACCACTAAAAGCCACTTCTTCTCCACTTGTACTCAGCTAACAGTTCCCTAGGTTGTAGTCGTAATTCTGTGCCACAGGCTCTGACCACATCTCTGAATCAGGAGCGACAGATCTGAGGAAGGTATGAACAAAACCTAAAACCCCATCGAGAGGAAAAATAAGTTCCCAGAGTCATTATAACAAAGTAGTAGTCCTCACCAACAATAAATAACATTTATTAAAAACAAAATCTATATAAGGCACTTCCGTGGACATTTTTCATACGTTATTTCACTGTATGGTAGACATTTCTCCTATTTTATAGATGAGAAAACAGGGTCCAATTGAATAGTTTGTTTTAGGCGACACAGCTGGTAAGTGGATTTAAATAGAGATTTGTCTGACCTAAAACCTGTGTTCTCATGGACTCACCTAACATTAAACAGCTGCTCATGGTCAAGCCCTGAGCCAGTGCTCTGGGGTTGTAGACTAGATGACAGAGAACACAGAATGGTGGATAGAAGCAGCTCTAGATTCCCATGGAACCAAGCCAGGTGCCGTCCACAGCACTCACTGGCTGTGTCACCTTAAACAAGCCTTCTGAGCTGTGGCTTTCTTATTCGTAACTGGGGACCACAGTCGTATACATCTTCTAGGGTTCATTTCTGAGTTCTCATGGACTCATCTAACGTTAAACAGCTGCTCATGGTCAAGCGCTGAGCCAGTGCTCTGGGGTTGTAGACTAGATGACAGAGAACACAGAATGGTAGATAGAAGCAGCTCTAGATTCCCATGGAACCAAGCCAGGTGCCGTCCACAGCACTCACTGGCTGTGTCACCTTAAACAAGCCTTCAGAGCTGTGGCTTTCTTATTCGTAACTGGGGACCACAGTCGTATACATCTTCTAGGGTTCATTTAAAATTAAACGAGGTAATGCATATTGCATAAGTTTCCTGTTGCTGCTATAACACATTACCACAGATGCAGTGGCTAAAAACAACCCAAATTGATTATCTTACAGTCCTGTAGTTCAGAAGTCTGAAATGAGTCTTGCTGGCTGAAGTTCAGTGTCAGCAGGACTACATTTTCCCAGACGCTCTAGGGAAAATTCTGTTTCCTGCCTTTTCCAGCTCCTGAGGGATTTCCACATTTCCTCCAGCTTCAAAGTCAGCAGTGGCCTGTTGAGTCTTTCTCGAGTCTCAACACTCTGACATGTACCCTTCTTTTGCTGCCTTCTTCTGCTTTCAAGGACCCTTGTGATTACATTGGACCCACCCAAATAGTCCATACAAATCTCTCAATTCAAAGTCAGCTGACTAGCAACTTAATTCCCCTTTGCCTTGTAATATAACATATTCAGAATGCAGCCATTAGTATATGAATACCTTTGGGGGAAGGGGGATTATTCTGAATATCACAAATATACAGTGCCTTGTGCTTTTAAAGAACTTAATATGTACCTTATGATGCAATTATAAGTATTATTTTAATATTCACATAATATAATATATGAATCTATTTTCTTTATGAAAAACTCAAAGTCAAACACACGTGCGTATGTTATAAAAGTTAAGTTATACTATATACACTTATGCATATATACATATGTGTAGTTATAGCCCTAATTTCCACTCCTCCCCAAGGCAACTCCTGTTAGGAGTTTAGCATGTATGCTAGTAGAGTTTTTATAATTCATTTCAAACATACACATATAAATACTCATGTGCACTCATATCTGTATGTATGCTTTTTACCTAAAATAGTATTATAGCATACATTTTGTTTTATAACTTGCACTTTTTTCATATTTTTTATTTTATCCTTTTTAAACTATTTTGACTTTTAGAGTGAAAGATTATTGATTATATATATATTTGTGGGGTATAAAATTGAATATCAACCCATGTGTACAATATTTTCAAAAAGGCTTTCCCCCTCAGGAAGTGTCTCTCTATCTTATTCCTCACTTTATGGTGTTTTATGGTGGGGATATGCTATAATTTATTAAACCATTACCTTCATGGTAAATTTAAGGTTTATATCACTTTTGTTTTTATAAACAATGCTACAATGAGCATCTGTGTGCCTTCTTGCAAATGTATCTCTAGAAGTTATTTCTTATAGTAGAACTGATGTGCTAGCTTAAAAATAGTATGTGAATTCTTTAAAGTAGACACACATACATTTTCCATAAATACATGAGTGCAGTAAAATCATGTACTCATCCTTTCCTCTCTGCCCATTTCTACACCCCAACTGCTAAGTTAACTCTCCAGCATCAATACTAGTAAGAGATCCCATCTCTAGTCTTCTGCCAGGCTTATGGGAATAGAGTGGAACGTAATTCACTGTTACTTTGACTTATGTTTCCTTGCTCACCAGATACATTAACAACTTCCCATATGTTTATGGGTAATTTAGATTTGCTCTTTGGTAAATGATTTATATTACTTGCCCATTATTTTATTGTATTGATTGTCTTTTCATTATCAGTGCATAACTAGTCTTTATTATAGAGACTAATCCTGTGTTATCTGTGTTACATAAATATTTTCCCAATCTATTAATTTTAGATTGATCTAGTTTCTGATGCATCTTGCTCTGTGTGTGTGTGTGTGCATGTGTGTGCATGTGTGTGTGTGTGTGTGTGTATTTACTTTGTGACTTCAACCATGTCTTTCTTTCTTACAGTCTCTCTCTCTCTCTCTCTCTCTGTGTGCATGTGTGTGTGTGTGTGTGTGTGTGTGTGTATTTACTTTGTGACTTCAACCATGTCTTTCTTTCTTACAGTGCTTCTGGGTTTCTAGTCGTCATTATCGGGATCTCCTACACACCTAGATTGCTGGTGTAGCTTTCTAATTTAACATAAGATTTTAGTTTATTATTTCACCATACTTTCTGGAATTTATTTTTCATATGATGTACAATAAAGTTCTAAATATATTTCCTATAATTATGTAGCCAGTTGTACAAGTATCATTTATGAAATAATATACCATTAAACCTCTAAATTAAACAATCAGCTTTGTCATATTTTAAATATTAAAATATACTGGAATCTACTTTTGGATTTTCTATCCTGTTCTATTGATAGATACCTATGTATACCTCTATCAAGACTGTAGTTATAGTTTAATGAATTTATATTATGTTCTGATATCTGATAAGATGACTTGACTTCCCCTTCACTTTTCTTCCTTTTAAATAGCCTAATTGTGGTCTTTAGTATGAAATGACCTGTTGATTGGCTTTCTCAACTGTTGTCATAGATGCAGCTTTCTTGGGTCTGATACACTTAGTGATTTAGTTTCTCTAGACGTGAATTCTCTAATCTCCCGCCTGGGAGTAGAGTGGGAGATTAGAAAGTTTAGACCAGATTGTGACTCTTCCGGGGGTAGCTGGGGAAAGCTGAGGCGTGACCTTCAAATATGTAGACTTTAACTTAATTGCTCTGTCTTCAGGACAGCTCCTCACCTTAACCATCTTCTGCCTGTAACTCCGAGTCTGGAGTCTCTCTGCTCTAATTTTTTTCCAGAAAATCAACCTCCTGTCTCCTGTGAAGATAACACAGGAGTGGTTTCCTGTGATCTCCAAGTGGTGCTGGGAAACTAGGCTTTTGACTGCTTTCCTGTGGTCTTTTAAACCAGACCCCACCTTTTGATGTCCCACCTTCTCTGCCCCCGTCAAAGTTCCTAGAGTTTCTAGTTTCTCAGCTTTTAGGGGATTCTGTGAGAAAAGCCTGCTCGTTTATCTTCAGAATTATATGTTTGGTAACTATCTGCTCTGATAACTCATTTACTATCCTTTACTAACAGCTTTCCATTTTCATTTATTGTGCTTTGGAGTTACAGATAGAGCTTAGTTTACTGAATATAAAGGTTTTGTTTCTGCGTCAGTTGTGATTGTTGTTGGAGGATGTATGATTTTCAAGTAGAA
>NW_007731590.1:30719-37624 GCF_000696425.1 Galeopterus variegatus
TAAAACATGGTGTCTGCTCAGGGGATTAGCTATTTTTTTTTACTTTTTTTTTCTTCTTTTTATGGAAGAAGGCTTAAACCCATTGCTTCTGAAGGTATAAGAGAGCTAGCAGTGTGGCCTACAAGCACAAGTAAGATTGAGTTTCATGGATGACCTGTGTCAGTCTGACAGTCTGCCTGCCCTCTGTATTGCACAAAATCTCCTTGCTACGTCCGTGAAGGCCCCTGGAGTTGCTGGAGTGAAGAGATGAGTTTCTGCCTCCAGAGAACTCACAGCTGATCTGCTAGCAGTATTTGTTTCCTCCAAAGCCACTTTTTTTTTTTTTAATCAACTAGTAAACACATTATCAGTGGTTTGAATAGAAAACATAAATAATATGATACTTTCGGGGAAGAATTTCCATTAAAAGTCCAACAGGGGCTGAATATTTTTTGATTGTTTAATATATATTCATTATTAGGTAGTTTTTGGATTATTGAAAGAATAATGAAATGTTTATATTTATTGAAAAGATTGCTTACGCTTCTGGGTAAGACATTGTGGGAGATATTTAGATGAGAGAGACATGGTAGATTTCAAGGAGCTCACAGGTGGCACTATTAGCCAAGACACAGGTTATCTTTGATTTTTAGTGTACAGGTAGATAAAATTGTGGTAAGGTCACAAACTAAGCACACTGGATCTCAAACTTGGCTGCATATATATATATTTTAAAGTGGGATCCCATACGTGTGTATGTGTGTGTGCCAGTGTGCAGACACTCTCACACTGATGTCTCAAATTGCTCCAGGGCAGTTAAAGGAGGACCTCTGGGGGTGGAACCTCTGTGAAATTAAAATGCTTCTCAGATAGTTGTAATGTGTAGCTAGCATGGAGAATCACTGAACTAAGCTTACAGGTAACATGGTAGGTAGACAAAAGGAGAGGAAGTTACTTTTTTTCTCTTTGTATTGATATTTCATCTTATAAATTCCAAAAAAGCCACTGAGAAAACCTTCTAACTCCTCTCTGCTGTCTCTGTCCTCCCATTAAGGGTGGGAGAGGCAGGTGATTGGTTCTCTGTCACTGAATCTCAGTATCCCACATTGAGAATATAGTGCCCTGCTTTAAAGCAAATGCTCAGTCAATTAGCATTAGAGAAATTTTCTGATTCCAAATGTAGAGTTTCTCACCCCTACCGCCTCCCCATACTTTAATCAAACCATTGATCATCATTCCATCAATTTAATCATGGTTCCCTTTTGAAAGATTTGCCACCGAGGAGCTTGTTTCCAGGGTCACTGAACTCCTTGAGCAGCCTCAACTCTGAATGCCACAGAGAGAGCTCATCCTCGATTCAAAGCCTTGTCTGCTTAGACTCTGCTGCAAATGGTAGGAAACAGTCAACCTGTGGAAACATTGCTCAGGTGGAAAGTTCTGAGGGCTCGACGGGTCCCCATGAAGGTATTTGGTTTGACTCTTACTTTTAATCATGTTTAAAGATGTACTCTGTTTTTTCATTCCTTATAATAAAACTCATCTTTCAGTCTGAAAGGCAAACCAAGGCAAGGATAAAACAGTGTAATCAATCTCTTTGACAGTTTACATGTAATATGGACATATGTCAGAATTGTGCATATGAAAATGGACATTTTTTTATTAGTGTAATTGATTCCAAGGAGAATTTGCCCCTTCCATCGTCAAGGAGAAGATGGTTAGTCAAAATAATTCCATCTCACGAAGTGCTTCACTGTGTCACTGTTGTTTTTCCTGACATAAACAGGTTTTAATCTGTTTGTTACAGCTTCTGAACACCCAGTTAGCTGGGCATAAACTGATCTGGGTTCCATTCTATTTCACAAGTCAGTGAGCAAAGTGGTCCTCCTGAAAGATTATTGCAAATTCTTTATTACAAATGACAATGAAGGAAACTAGAAGAACCAGATGGAGTTCTGAATCCCAAGTGGGGTTTTCAGCATCTGAATAGGCAGGGGTAAAAAATAAAAAAAAATAAAAAAAATAAAGTCAACTATATTTGACTTGCAAATCTATTATGAAATGAATATGGAATGCTTCAGTGGTGGTTTAACCAGCGTTTCTTCTCTGAAATAATATTGAAAATTTATTTAGCTTTGTTCCTCCTCGAACATTCTCAAACATTGTATAAGTTATGGGTAGAGATGTTCCCCACAGAAACAGGGAAAAACATATCAGAGAGGGGCATTAAACATTGACAGTTCTTCAGTGATGTCAGATACTATTTAAATTTAGGGTAGTGACAACATAGCTTCCTCCAACAAGACTAGTGGGCAGTTTCTCAGGATTTATAGTTGAATATTTGACATTGGAATAGTGAACCATCATATAATAAAAGCTCTATTTCAAATCTCTTTGAGAAAGAGCCTCCAAAAAGCCATGTATTTACATAATCACAGAAAATGAAATCCTTTTTTTAAAAAAGTGGCTATTAATTGAAATTTCCTAATTTGAAAGGGTTTTGTAAACATTCTGGGACATTTTAATATTGCAATAAGGTTGGGGAAGAAATCTTTCACATAGTACACACATTCATTTCAGAATCTCCCCCCCAAAAAAGAGTTGCACGTTTGCTTTGCTTTCTTCTTACTTAGGAATTTAAGGGAACACATTCCTTTTTCTTATAATCTATATTGATTCAAATTCAAAGATATTCAGCCTATGAGATTCAGGACTGTGTTTTGTGCTTTGTTCAAGTTGGAATGGAGTGAGCTTTTCTAGAATAAGTAAGACCTTTATCTTCTTTTCTTTCCTGAGCTTGAAGGCTTTTACAATTTGGGGATATAATAGTAAGAAAGACACTCTCTGACTTCAGTGTGCTTATGCAGTACCAGACAATAATTTAATAAAGTAATTTTAAAGAAAATCTATAAGATGGCCATAAGCAAAGTAGCATAAAGACTCATAAGGAAATTATTCTTCTGATGAAGGAAAGTAGTAGTTAACCTTTCAGCTAGACATAAAAGCAACACACTGGGGTTGGGTTGCCCAATTGCAGCTCGGAATTTAAATGTGATAGGCAAGATGTTTCTGGAAATAGGTAGCTGTGAAGAGCTTGCTTATTGGTAGAGATTAGATACTTCCCACATCTAAAATTCCTTTCATAATTTCATGAGAGAGGACTACAAAGAGACTGCTACCTAGAGCATCCCATTTTTTTAAAATTTGGGGCTTTAATAATCACAAGTCAACCAATAACCAAGCAACTGAGAAATCCTGTGGGATGGAACCCGGCTAACACAAAGCATCACTCTGAATTTATTCTACTCACCATGAAGCTCAAGTCTGAGAAGACACTGTGGGCAGGACAGGCCAAGCTGGCACAACACCTTACTTCCATCCTTGCTGATCAACAAACCCTAAACCATGCTTACACCTTTTCAGAGCAGTTCCAGGGTTTTCTGCAACCCTAGAATAAATATTCTAAAATGATTTTGATTCTCTAGTTAATGTAGGTAAAATACATTTTTTAATGTAACGTGATTTATGAAACATATGAATCTTTCTATATCAAACTGTCCCTTTGCCAAAAAATCCTTATGACTGAAATTAAGTACCTGAAGAAATAACCATTTAATTTAGAGAAATTCATTATAGGTTGATGCATATGTATCTCAAAACAAGTGTCCTGTTAAGTCTTACCAGTCATTTACACCTCAGTGTCAACTAGTTTAATCAGATATTTTATTCAGAGAAAATAATATGAAGGAAAAGGGGGAAAGAAATAACATTTATTAGAACTAAGCAATTAAGTACATTTTTTTTCAAATAATCTAGCAACCTAGTGAATTATGCAACATTATTGAAAAGGACTGTAGAGTTCAAACTAAATTAGTGACTCTAGTTAACTCAGCTAGTAATAGAAAAAATATATATATATATATTCAGTTCTGTGCTAACACAAATTAAATACTTTTGAAGACAAGAAAGGAGGAAGAGGAAGGTGAGGAGGAGAAAGAAGAAGCCAGATATTGGTTTTGCCAAAATTTTTCTTTATATTCTCTATCCATGCAAAACACCCTGTTGTAAGAGTAACCCTTGAACACAATGATGTAGTGAAATTTACTTCTGTGCAATGGTATTGGAAGTAAACAGTTACAGGATCCATGTTACATGTGATGAACTATGTACATTTGTATTGCATCGAAATAAACTTGAGTGATGAAGGAAAACAAAATGTAAAACAGCAAACAGCAGGAAAAAATTATTTTTTACCTTGTTGTCTCAATCTCTTCTTTCTGACACATGAAATAAAAGGAACATTTGTAGTTTTGTACTCCAGGGACTCTGAAGATACCAGAGACTGGTTGATCTAGCATTAGAGCAATCATAGGTAGGCAGTGGCTTCAGTTTACTGTACATCTGCACTTAGATATTATGCAACTTCTAAGAATGAAACTGGTTAGAAAAGGTTCTAAAAGACAAACTTTGGGATCATGTTTACAAACATATTGATTTGCCAGTTTATAGTTATATAATAGAAAGAGCTGCAGAACAGAGTGCATTTCCTAGTGTTTTACTCATATGTGTCATTTGAGACCCAGGTAAATAATAATGCCATACTGATAACATCAAAACCACTAGATTAGCTTTTCCCAGGGAGTTGTAAATGTGCTTCTGTTAGTGTAGGAGATGATTGTTTTTTGGTAGCTTCATAGACAGATAGATAGATATTAAATTAAAAATAACTTATTATTTTACTAAGTAATAAACATGTCTTTTATTTAAAAGGAATATCATCTGGGTCTTCTTTCTCCTTTTTTTTTAGTTAGTCTGGATAATGGTTTTCTATTTTGTTTATCTTCTCAAAAAACCAACTTTTTGTTTTATTGATTTTTTGTGTCATATTTTTGGTCTCTATTTCATTTAGTTTTGCTCTGATTTTAATTATTTCTATCCATCTACTAACTTTGGGATTGGACTGTTCTTGTTTTTCTAGTTCTTTGTAGTGTAATGTTAGTTTGTTTATTTGAAATCTTTCTATTCTTTTGATGTAAGCATTTATCACAATACATTTTTCTCTTAGTACTGGTTTTGTAGTAGCCCATTGGTACTGGTATGATGTGTTGTTGTTATCATTAGTTTCAGGAAATTTTTTTCATTTCCTGTTTGATTTCTTCGTTTCCCTATAGGTCATTTGAGTATGTTGTTTAATTTCCATGTATTTGTATGGTTTCAAGAGTTTCTCTTGTTATTGATTTCTAGCTTTAATCCACTGTGGCCTGAGATGTTTAAAACTATTCCAATTTTTAAAAATTCATTGAGATTTGATTTGTGAAATAATATGTGGTCTATCTGGGAGAATGTTGCATGTGTTTATGAGAAGAATGTAAATTCGTTAGTTGTTGGGTGAAATATTCTGCGTATGTCTACAAAGTCCAATTTGTCTAAAGTGTACATTAAATCCTGTGTTTCTCTGTTGCCTAGATGATCTGTCCAATGCTGAGAGAGCAGTGTTTAGGTCCACAACTATTAGTGTATTGAGGCCTATCTCTCTCTTGCAGTGTAAATAACAAAAATCAGAAATGAAGAGAGACATCACAACAGATACAACAGAAATACAAAGAATCATTTGAGAGTACTATGAATAACTATGCATCAACAAATTTGAAAACCTGGAGGAAATGGATAATTTTCTGGACATACACATACTACCAAGACTGAGCTAAGAAGAAAGAGAAAAATTGGATAGACAAATAACAAGCAATGAGATTGAAGCAGTAATTAGAAATTTTCCAACAAAGAAAACCCAGGATTGGATAACTTCACTGTTGAAATTTACCAAACCTTTAAAGAGGAATGAATATCAATTCTTTTAAACTTATTAAAAAAAATGAAATGGAGGCCATCTTCCCAAACTCATTCTATGAAGCCAACATCACTCTGACATTAAAGTCAGACAAAAATAAAACAAAAAGAGAAAAAGAACTATAGGCCAATATCCTTGATGAACATAGATGCAAAAAATCTCAACAAAATATTAGCAAGCAGAGTACAGTAGCACATCAAAAAAATTATACACCAAGATCAAGTGGGATTCATCCCAGAAATGCAAAGATGGTTCAACATATGTAAGTCAAAAAATGTGGCACACAACATCAACAAAATCAAGAACAAAAACCATAAGATCATGTCAATAAATGCAGAAAAAGCATTTGACAAAATTCAACATCCATTCATGATAGACTCTCAACAAATTAGGTACAGAAAGGAGGCATCTCAGCACACTAAAAAACATATATAACAAACCCACTACTGATGCCATTCTGAATGGGGAAAAGCTTAAAGCTTTTCCCTAAGAATGAAAACAAGACAAGGGTGCCCACTCTCACCACTCCCATTTAACACAGTATTGGAAGTACTAGCCAGTGCAATCAGGCAAGAGAAAGAAATAAAGGGCATCCACATTGGAAAAGATGAAGTCAAACTGTCACTGTTTTCAGATGACATTATCCTATATATGGAAAATCCTAAAGACTCTACACAAAAACTCTTATAGCTGATAAATAATCTCAGTAATGTTGCAGGATACAATGTCGATATGCAAAAATAGATCAGTAGCTTTTTTATACTCCCATAGTGATCTAGTGGAAAAAGAAATCAAGAAAGCAAGCCCATTTACAATAGTTACTACAAAAATAAAATATCTAGGAATCAATTTAACCAAGGAGATGAAATATTTCTACAATGAGAACAACAAATCAGTGCTGAAAGAAATTAAAGAGGACACCAAAAGTAGGAATGACATTCCTTGTTCATGGATTGGAAGAATCAATGTAGTAAAAGCCATCTACAGACTCAATGTGATCTCCCTTAAAGTACCAATGACACCCTGCACAGAAATAGAAAAGGCAGTACTAGCATTCATATGGAACAACAAAAGAACCTGG